>NC_143445.1:8427500-8700000 GCF_987193195.1 Phasianus colchicus
AAAGCAGCTTGAGCTGCCTGAAGGCAAAGTCCTTTGACAAATTCAGTTGAGAAGATGAGTTTTGGGATTTGAGTAATTGCTTGAAAAAACATGATGCTAAATTAGTAATAATAACCCAGGGTTCAAAACTGGGCATCACCAGCATATGTCCAGTTCCCACATTTGGCACATGGATGCAGAGAGGCCATGTCTACAGGCCAAAGCACCGTTCTGATTGTACAAATATGACTTCTAGGTCATGGCAATATTACAAAATCTCCTCATGGGGACTCTATGGACAAAGAAACATTTTCTCAGCTGAAGTAATTTTGGAACAAAGTATAATTATTTTGCTATTAACTTCAGCTGGTACAGGAACATCATGAAATGTCCCCAAAGCGCACACCTCTAAATGACATTGGTAAAGTGCTTAAAATCATTTGTGTAAAAGTGAATATTAAAACAGATTCTGTTTATTGAGAACTACTTACAGCTACTGGAGAGCAGTGTATTGAGGAAGGCTATTAATTAACAAGGCACATTAGTATGCACAGAGCAGTTTCACTGCCCTAGTATTTCATTCCTCTTGCTGTCTTTCCCCACACATAGCCTCCCTGAGACCTGCCAGTAAAAAGCTATGGGACATCTCTGAATTCATTACCACCAGACCACTTCTGCCACCATTACTCCCAGTGCCTGGACCAACCTTACGTCTCTACTGCCCACCTGCTCTTCCACTTTTTTCTTCTTTTTCTTTTTTGTCCAAGTTAAACACTTGTGGGCAGAGATAACCAAACAGACAGACTGAATGGAGAGAAGACCTGGTTGAGCAGGCACCCTCTCCAGCAAGTCTGTCAGCTACCTGGCTCCTGGCAGCCTTTCCTTTGACAGCTTTATGGCCAATACTAAAGAGAATCAATATGAGGGCAAGGGGTTGACATTTCATTTTCTAAAAAGTGATCCATTGAGGGCCAATCACCAAGCAGTGTTTATCAGCCTTGAGAAGTGACAATTTTTTTATAGGGGGAGGAGGGAAAGGAATCATCTCAAAGCAACTCGACAGGCTCAATTCTCCAAGGTGGCGACTCATAATTAGAAATCCAATGTATCCTGCTATCAATCCTGCCTTAAATAATAAAGTGATCAATAAAAGCAAAGGGGAGATTAAGTCATCAAGCTCAGCGATGCTATTTTCTGTTGCAATGGCTTTTAATAAAACTGTCTCTCTGCATTACATTTTCATATGTTCTGCTCTTCTTATTGCCAGCATGGAGGCTTTGAGGTGAACACCCACAGAAAGCTATTACAATGCTTGACTACGTTCCAGATATTATAACCATAGTGACTTAACTGCTCTTTAAGTCAATTTAAGGTAAGAGAGTAAATCAAGAGGAGTTTGTGCACATTTATAGCTGATGCCATTAAACTGATCATCAGAGATTGACAAAACTTGTGTCCCTCAGATCCCACGCATCAGATGCAGTAATGATATGTCCAATTTTATCTCTGAATTACACTGAGGCAAAATCATGCTGATCTTCCTAAATGAGATTGAACACTAAGTTGAAGACAGAAACACACTGTTTCTGCTACACTGTCCTCCCATTTGCAGGTTGTTCCTGATGCACTATTTGAATGTGGGGGTATGAACAAATACTTGGTAGATTATGGTTCTGCTTTGATCAAGTAACCGTCGACTCATTCTGTTTACTGCATATGATACTGAATGACTGTAGCTTCTGTTTTACACTCATTTCCATACACACTGGAAGGACTAACCCAAAGGTTAATACAGATTCATACAGATTAAGAGAAAATCACAAGAACAGCAGCCTGATAGCTTACTTCACAACAGTGTGGTTGTTTATTCCCTGTGTACCAGGAGTCAGTCCAAACAATCTGCTGTACCATACCCATTAAACTTAACTTCAAATTACACTAACCACAAATCTCTAGCTGGCTTGATTCTCAACGCCAGTTATTAGAATCAGCTTTGCATTTCAAGAGCAAATAGAGCTGGAACTATTGCCATTACATCACATGCGCTGTGGTACTAATGTTGAGAAGATCAAAGCTACATGGGAGAAGGCTTGTAATGCAAATGTACTGTTTATGATGCTAATCAAAGAATTTAGCTTTGTTTGGAGGAGACAAAAAGCTCCCTCATGAAAGAAATTGGGAGAGAGAGAAGCTTAAGTTCTTACCTCCTGCTGATGACAAAGGCTGCAATGAGAATGACCACAAGAACAACACTGCCAGCCACTGAAACAAGCAGCACTGTGGGATTGGTACCATCGCCAATGATGGGGGAAGGAACTGGAAACCAAAAAGAGAGCATTAGTGCCAAACAACCTCAAAAAATCAACGTAGGAAGCACTCAGTGAGGCTTTCTGGCTTGTGAAGGCAGTTTATAGTCCTACTCAAATCTACTTTCAGGCCTTTATTACATAGTCATTTGACACAATTTTCCAAGAGAGCCCTAATTAGCTGAGGACATGATGTTTGATAATGATTTTGGGAAGTTCAGTTCACTGGGAACAAGGACTCATTCTCCTTCTCTCCTTCGGTGTCGCTCAGAGGGTATAATGGCTATTTCTTTTCACCTTCCTAATTGCTTTTCTCTGTTCTCTTTCTTTTTCTCTCAGTGGGGACAGGTGATCACTCCCCAGCTGATAAGAGAATAAGTTGTCTTAAAAATGTCTTCTGTCTTCCTGCTGGATTGATTATTTTCAACTGTTAACATCCTGAAGGATGCTGCCACTGACTGGCATGACCTTAAATAGATTTAAACAAATCCGTTTCCAAAATAATACAGGCTTGGTCACATCACCTTCCTGACACTGAAAGTAAACATTCTGGGGGGAAATCTGCATGTTCCCTCGGCAAAGGGAAAGGCTGTACTGACAACATAATTCAAGCATTCTGCCTCTACATGACTGTGCAAGGGAAAGTGCAAGTATGAGAGCTGATGTTGGACATCGAATTGATCTATGCCAATAGCTTGCAAAAGCGAGTAACAGGGTTCTGTTCCCCTGCAAATTAGATACTCCAGAAACATTTGTAAACATCTACATTTACATTTAATAAAACAGGTACATAAATCTCTCCAGCATCGATGGCTTCTAAATATTTATAGAGCATGTGTATCCTTCTGCCACACTGAAGTACTGTCATTGTTAGTGTTGAGAATATATCCGAATGGATGTTTAAGGTCAGATTTACATCTTTAATAGTCATGTGGCCATGGAGGAACACTTTCCCAGAATAAATATACCATAACCTAGGCAGTCAACAGGAAAATCCTAGTATGCAGCTCAGTTACATTTCCACTCTTCAGTCAAGGAAAAGAAAGATATCAGTGGGCATGTTATTACCTGTGTTAGTTGTGAACTCAAACGGCCCACTGAAGTCTCCGTATCCTGCTGCTGTCCTGGCCCGCACATGAAATACATATGAAGTTAGGGGGTTCAAACCTTTGATGTCAGTATTCCTGGAGGCTGTCTTCACAATGCGATAGCTGCGCTCGTTTTGGTCCTAACAAGAAAAGAACACAGTGGTGATCCAAGTAAAAATGCCTCGCTGCACCGTGAACCATGGAATCCCACTTCCTTGCCAAAAGGATGATGAAAGAATATGAGTAACAACCATGGAATTCTCAAAATACGTCCCGAGGGCTGCTGCTGTCCGCCTTGCTCAATACCCCCAGCACTGAGCAAGCCAAAAAAGGAGTGATAAGATGGTAGGTGTGATGCTCATATATCACTGATTACTTAAGAAATCACACAATGAAATCCTTTGGAAAACAGCCAAGCCTTCAAATATGAGCCTCCTGATGAGCAAACATTTTACTCATTGGCACTCTCCTTTTCTTCCTACAAGCCAGAAGCCATATAAAAAAACTGATAATAGATTAATAGATTAAAAAAAAAAAAAAAAAAAAGGCTCAGAAAATGTCTTCCAGAAAGCCCAATCTTTAAAATTATTTCATTTTTGTCTGGAAAATCCATCAAAAAATGCATTAATCTAGCTTCCCTGAAAATCAGTTGCCTTTCCTGTTTGTGTTAGGGAGGCAAGTAAGTGATTACTTTTATTAAAAAAAAAAAAAAAAGTATGGATGTGTGTGAGAGAGAGAGAGAGCATGTGAGTAAGAGCAGGAAATTGTTCATTTTTGCAAAGGACCTTCAAAGAAAATAGCCTTTTTCATAGTTCCATAGCTGAGAAGTTATTTGTAGGAATAACATCTCCCTCTAACATGGAAAGTATGAAGAATGTAATTTTCTTTCCTTATTCTCTATTAAAAGCCATCCAGCCCACACCATCACTATAAGCAGAAGCTATTGGCAAACAGATTGTATTATTATTACTGTCTTATATGCTTCATTATTATACTTCTGTCTGTGATGTAAAACTAACGTCTCACTTCTGCCCAACATTATTGATTCTCATTATAAATACGCTCGCTACAAACGCTTAGGTTCCTAGGTGAGAAAAAATAACAAAATATACTCATGCCATACAGCTGGAACAGCCGATGAGTCTTATTATGTCAAGCAACCATTCAAGTGTATGAAATCCTTAATTAAATGTTATTAAATTGAATCTATTTGGTTTCAAATGATGGAATTCTATCTGGAAATAAAACTGAAACTGAACAAAGTAAAAAGTTCTCCCCAGATCCAAACAGAACTCTTTGTTTGTCTATTTTTTCAACAGTACCTTTTCATAGTATTTGACTTCGTACTCCAGGATGACTCCGTTTGGCCTGTCAGGTTCCAGCCACGCCAAGGCAACGCTGTGCCTCGTTATCTCTTTAGCCTGGATCAACGCAATTGGGGATGGTGCTGACAGGAAATAAATACACAAATAAATAAATAAAAGCGGTAATTTATTTTTAATGAGGCAAATTTTTTTAGTTGCAACATAAGCACTTTCAGAAACTATTTTTCTTATGTGGGAGTTGGAAGTATTTAGTATTTTTCTTGTTTTCTCCAACAAAACTGCATTTAATTTCTTTCTAATAAAGCTCGTTCTTGGATTCTGAGTGGTACTAGACAGGTGAGCTTTGGACTAATGCTATAGTTTCCTAAGCAGCATAATGTTTATGGCAGGCAGGTACAAACCTCCACAAAAGGGGGAAAGACACTAACAGATTCTGCCTTATTTTTTTTAACCTTTGCTATGCACAGTGCATAGACTTGTCTTCATGTTCTGGTCCATAATGATTCTTTTCTTCCATCTCCTGAAATTAATTGGTGTTACTTGATTAGCTATTTGTTCTATAAGAACTGTGAAATTTCTGAAGGATTAATCTCTAAAGCTGAGAAAAGTTTGCCTGTGAATTAAGTAAAACCAGAATAGAGCTGAACATGTATGAATTTAGACCCTCCCATGAAAACCAGGAAACTCATATTTGAAGAGTCTGGGCCAATTTGTGCTTCCTGATTTGCCCTGCTTATGCCCTTGTTTGTGTACAGTGCCTGCAAACCAAGGCCAGATTTTGGCTCTGATCATTCCTTCCCTGTCAGAAGATATCGGAGATCAGTCCCCATGCATGAAACTGGCATAACCTGGTCCTGCCCCGTGTCACACTATATGGATGTGATGAATAAAAAAAGCAGGATGGCACTGACAAGGATAAGGGCTGCATGATTTCTGGGAAAACTCTACTTATCAACAGGCTTTACTCAAAGATCCTTTAGACTGTATCTACGTGCAGTAATAAGGGCTGCAACGAAGATGATAATGGAAAACATCTCACTGTGCACCCTGCACTTTCAATAGAGCCCCCGCTAAAGCTGAAGTTCAGGTTTTTTGGCTGGTGGGAGGACAATGCCATCTCCCTTTGACTGTGACAGTAGCAGGCTCACGGCTGTGCTGGGGGAACAGATTTTCCAAAGATTTATGAACACGGCTGCCCCTCTCTTGCTGTTGTGTTGCTGTGTGGTCACGTCTCTGGCCAGCTGTTATCAAGCTCTTTTGATGCTGACAATAGCTGGTATAAATGGCAGAGTCTCCAGGGATAAGGAAGGACATTCATGAAATTTTTAATCTTATCTAACAAAGCTGTCCTGTATAACCAGAGATTAGGGGTCTTCCTAAATTGAATATATTTCCTCTTTTGTCTCTTGAAGCTGGAGACATATTGCTCTTTTTTTTTTTTTTGCATTTTTCCCTTTCTTTTTGTTTCTTTTTCTACCCTGAACTTTGGGACAACAATCCATGAAAGCGTTAAAGAAAGAAAAAAGTATCCTTGAAACACATATCCTTGAAAACTATCGAGAAAGACAAATAAATAAAACAGTCACAATAAATGAAAGGAAAATTGAATGTTGAAAGCCTCAAACCTACTTGACCATATCAGACAGTTCTGATGGAAGTGAAAATAACCAGCAGACGCCACAAAGTCACAAAAGGGTGTCTCCTCTTGATGTGAAACCATCAGGGAGCTGCTTCCTGATTTACTATTTGACAGTTTGGCATCTCTGTTAGAAATGCCTCCAGAACCTCTCTCTCTTTTTCCTTGTCTGTCTCTCACATGCAAAGGCAAATACTGGCTGACAGAGGAGACTATAAACACAGCCAACAGGGAGGATCCAGGTGTGCTCCATCAAGTTGTATCTGTGGCATGACTGCAAACCTCCTTAATAATCTCGCAGTTCCTCAGCAGAGGACTTTTTTTTTCCCCCTTGCAGTAAGAATGCTGCTAAGCTAATAAATTAGAAATCAGGTTTGTTATCCTACACCACCCATGACATTACTGATAAACCAACCAGAGAGCAATCTGCTTAGTTAATCCGTGCCTTATGTAGGGCAGACAGGCAATTCTTTTTACCGAGAATCTTTCACTTATGCCATTCTGACCTCAAGATTTGCAAACAGAAAGTTCACTTTCCTTCCCTGATCCTCATTTTTACCCTCCTCAGTTTTCCATTTCATTTCTGCAGGCTTTTAGATTGGAATTTACCGAATCCTTCAATATTGGCTGGTAAGTGCTGTATGAAAACACATTTCTTCTCTGTTGTAAAATGGCCGTTTACTGCACAAGAATATATATTAACTTCCACTCCTGGTGGAAGATGATCAGTTTTATACAGTTTCAAATGTGCTTCCTCGTATCTCTCAAAAATGGACAGCTGATGTTAGGCACCACTCCATACAGCAATAAACATGCTTCTGACCTCTGGGACAGGAAAGAACTTGTACATCAGTTCTTTTCTAAATTCTCACTATTAGAATTGTAAGAATGGCCCTACTTTCACCTTCCTGTCCTTTGCATCTGTCAAATATTAATCATTATACAACTTTATCCTATTTTAAATCTATTTTTCTGTCTCTGCTCATGACCAATTTCCTTTCCAGTTTTTGTTTTGGCTGTATATCCTGACTCTCCATACACTGCAGAAATCCTCAGTGTTGAAGTCCAACTACGGGCCAAAGGACCTATATGATAAGAGGCCATCTTGGAGATCGTCAGCATTTCTGCAGTACAGACCTATACTGGTCTATCTTATAGACCGAGGATCTTGAGGAACTGGGCTGAGTAATCACAGTTTCTACAGTTATCTCACCGCATGGATAAAATCCTCCTTTTCCAATTTTAGTTTCTCCAAATAGCTCTGCACATCAAGTTGATTTGTGTTTTCCATGATCCACCAGATGGCCAGTCAGTAGAAGGCCGCACCAGAAGACAGGCCTTCTTGGAGAGTATCAGCTCTGGGTCTCCTTGGTGCTCTACAGACAGAAGGCCTCAGCAGCGTGGTGGACAAACAGGACATCACCATGCCAGCTCATCACAGCAATCCATGCAGCA
This sequence comes from Phasianus colchicus, assembly GCF_987193195.1. Lineage (NCBI taxonomy): Eukaryota > Metazoa > Chordata > Aves > Galliformes > Phasianidae > Phasianus > Phasianus colchicus. The sequence continues at coordinate 8,435,290 of NC_143445.1, forward strand.
GGAACAGCCTTCTGCGTGAGCTCGTGCAAAATATTTACATTCTTTGTTCTTCTGCCACATGCCTTCAAATGGCCGTTTAGGGATGATGTGAAGATAAACGTGTAACAGATTGTAAAATGATTTTTTGATCACGAGTGGAATCAGAGGCAAAAACTTCTCTTATATGTGCATGGACAACTGTTCACTATAGACACACATTCCTACATAAAACACATTGTGGACAGCCTGACCCAAACGAGCAGTGTACATAACTAAGACGTCCACAATAAGATCCCATAATACTTCTCTCTTCAGAATGGAAGGCCTCTTTGTCTTTCACCTTTTGCACTTTCTTTTTCCCTGCTCCCTGGTATTTGGAAAGGAATACTTAGCAGAACTTTGTTTCTAAACCATCACTGCTTATAACAGCAAATTATTCCATCCCACATGTGCAGGCAGAGTACGCGGCACAGCAGTGCCACCAGAGCAGCCCACTTCCCAGGGAAGAATGATGAGGCATCTTGGTATTCCAAAGGGGTCCCCTTGAACAAAAGCAGAGTGTAACTTTCGTAGTTCAAAGCTCAGCAGTTCCTCTCCCTCAAAAAAATCCACTCCCTACTGATGTAAATGTTGCAATTTTCTTTTATCTACTTCCTCAATAACCTGCCATTAAACACCTACTAGTAGTTTTATTACTGCAGTTCTGAGCTTGTGGCCTACAGAGAGAGAAAGAGGCACAGATGTACTGCAAAAACTTCACCCAAATGCCATAAAGTCATATCCCAAGGCTAGTAAGTGCTGAATTATAACCTTTTTTGAGACACTTTAAAGGATGGAAATGGCAGTGTCAGTTTTTCATTACCGGTTCAAATTAAGAGCTGGGGGGGGGGGAGGAAAGACAGCTAACTAACTAAATAAAAGAGTAAATAGATGCAACAAAGTCTCTGGCATGTAGGCATCCATGGGTGAACACAGCCCTTTATGAAACTACACAGAGCACAAGTGCTCGCACGTCACAGATACACAATGCCCAGTCTTCTAGTGAAGATGCCTTCTTAACCACAGCAGGGTTTACTTTCCACTCCCCATGATTTGAATTTAAATGGATCATGTTTACTCAAGGGGTCTTTCACTGATTGAAAAATATACCCACAGTTTGTACATTATCTCAGCTAAATTCAAATAACATATTTAAATTTAATTACTTGAAGCTTAGGGGTTTTCATGCTTTTCTTTTTTCCCTCAATTGCACACAACAACACTTATTTGTTCTTATCAATGGCCATGTGCTTTGTCAAGCATCAAAATTAAATGCTTGAAAGCACTAATGATGTTACTGTGATTAGGGGTTTTTACCTTCCAGGGTAGATACTAAAAGCCTGCTCCATTATTAATTACTTTAAAAAAAAACAAAGATTTCTGAGAATCTAACACCGAAGAAAAGTCCTCTTAGAAATCAAAACAAGAAAATAAAAGATCTTGTACTAATTGGAACAAAGCATTTAGGGAAACCTGGCACATTCTGTGTTTTCTCTTCAAATATTTACTTTGCAATACCGCGGGTTTTCTGCATGGCATTTTGTAAATTATATTACCAAATAATCTCACGGCAGGAAAAGGATATACAGCACAGAGAATCAAATATGTTTTTAATCACTTATAAAGGCCATGTTCTCCAGGCCAGATTCTGATACTTCTTTTCATGTAGGCAGCCACTTATTCTCCTAACTGCCACAGTTGCTTTAAATCAAGTGTGGGCAAAAGCACCCAGCTCCCCTCAGCTACACATACCAGCCTAAGTGACAAAGAAAGCAGCTCTGCTCCTTCCAAAAACCCCGGTCCTGCTTCCTACCAGTGCCCAGGCTGCTCAGCCCACCTCCCGCCCAGACAGATCACTACGATCACTGCTGCACCCTTTACTGGAGCACACGGGTGGTGGTGCTCCCACCAATCCCTTGCAAACAACAGAGAACAGAGAAAATTCTACCACAAGTTAATTTCCAAACATATGTACAGCATATGTGTAACCCATATACGCACATAAGGATGAGCACTTGAAAGGTTTTCACACTTGTGAACCAGTTTGCACACACGAAGTTGAGATGAGGAGCTGAGCTGGAACCTGGCACCGTTCCTCACTGCCGGATGCCAGCTACACGACTCTCTGGGGTCCAGCACAACTGCAGGCTGGATGTGCACTTCAAAAATGAACCGTGTACGTATCGCAATTTTGTTCATTAATCTCTGTGCAAACGTGGAGCAAACATTTGTACAAGTGATAACTGGGCCAGGACAGGATTTGGAGAAGGACTCAGAATGCCAATTGCTCAACTAAGCCACTGGAAGCCTCCCAAGGCTTTCCCTAGCCCTCTGTCTTCCCAGCGCCTGCCTCTCCCTCCCCAAAGAATGACAACCGGCAAGGAACCGCTCCCAGCCTGCAGACAGGGACAGGCCAGGAGTTGGGCCAGCCCTTCCGAGCCTTGGCACTTAGAGCACAGACTTTAAGACTGCACCACTAGAGAAAAATGCCCAAGGTTATTCACCCACATCTGACAGCCCTGGCTGCCAGAAAGTGAAGCGATGTGACAGCTGAGCTCAGCCTCTTTCCTCAGTCCCTCTAACCAGCCATAGTATTTCTGCAACCAAACCTTCCTTTGTACTAGACATGATGCTGCTCAGGAAAAGAACCAGCTCAGCCACAGGACTCCCCTACAACATCTTCATCCCAAAGCACTTCTTTCTTCCAGGTTCCACCACACAGAACCTTTGAGCTCTAAGAAAAACAAGTGACAAGCTCTCAGACTTAGGGACCAGCCCACATCACTTATGTTTATAATGATGTGTTCATAAAGAAAGGGGCTAGAAAATGAGATTTTAAAGACTGTTAACACTGTATTATTACATTTTAAATATTTCCTCTATTTTCAAGTTTTCATTTCTTGCCTCTCCCAAAAGAACCTGCACTGCAAATCGTGCCAAACCACAAAAGCTGGCTCTGACTTGCATCAAATCAAAAGCCTGCAGAAAAACCCAGGCTGTTAGCAGCAACAAATAGTAGCAGATGAGAATTATTAGAGTGCTGTATATTTACCATCCTACTCCAGCTTTAGTTCTTGGAGGCATGCAGCAACTGCTGAGGATCCATAAAGAGCGTGGCTATTTTCTGGGCTGTGTGTGTCAGTTTTAGCACCAGAACTGCTCTCATTTTGATTAAACCCACTACAGGAGCTGAGGGCTGACCACAGTTCCCTATGGATCACATCAGAAACTGCACTGAGATGAGGGTGACGAAGACTTTGCACAACCAGGAGATGACATGCCCTGGCTGCTCCCTGCTGGGGACCAGCTCTTGGCACCAATATCTTTTCAGGTGCTGGCCTTCCAACTGTGAAGGCCAAATCATGACATCTGTTAATGCAATGCAGGTCTGGAGTAACTCCAGAGATCTGAATCTGCAACCCACAAGTCCAGTGATTGCTTTCAACCAGAAGACTACAAAATCTACATAATATTTAGCAAGAGATCTGTATTGCAGCTCAAGTACGGGGTCTGTTTAGTCTGAGAACTGCTTGTTTTCTTCCCACTAGCTTGCTAAGAAATCCTGTTGGCATGTTCTGACAAGGATAACTTAATAGTTGCCAACAGAAACATGGCAGAATACTGTGTATGCATTTCCTGTATGTACAAATGCCAGTTTAAAGCAAACAGGAAAACAAGGCTTTCACTGGAAAGCAATTTATAAAAATCTGCCTGAACATTACAATCACTTAAAAATCAGCAACATTTCTAAATGCTTAAACTATAATGATTAAAACAAGAAGGGCGAACGTACTTTGTGCTGTAGATTGCACTAAGAAATTCTACTGCTATAAGCAATTTGTTAAGATTTGGAATTAGTCAGCAGCTTTCTGACCTGAGCAGGTTTAGAGCCTCTGGTGACAAAGCAGGTCATGCTGCTGTTACTCTTCCCTCCAGCTGAGGTTAGAATCTGACCCAGGATAAACAAAAATAAATTCTGTGGCCTCGAGAAGCTAACAGGGATGCTACGCTGCATTACAGTGGACTGAGAGCAGTAGAGAAGAGGCCACACATACCCATTAGAGATTGCTGGAGCTCTCAGACCCCTCCTTTAGGACCTGAACCACGCACATACGTGTAAGCAGAGTCCTGTGACTCCAGTCAGGGCTGAAAACTTCTGGGAATTACTCTGTTATTTCCCAGGCACTGGTCCAGCCAGCACCTGCAGAAACCCCCAGTGCTGGGACACAGCACAGCTCTGTGGGAACCTGAGCAAGAAACAGGAGCCAGTAACCTCTTGTCATTAAAACAGATCATGATATTGGAAGAAGCACGGCTTTCCCCAGCCTCTCAAAACACCTGGTCTGGAGCAATCTAACCACTTACCATCCCCAGGGCAGTTCCACCTCACCCACGCCATTTGCTGCTCCCCCCAGAAGAGCAGCAGCCCCCAGAGCGAATCCCACCAACCCCCTGCAGCAGCCTGTGCTCCCCCCATGCTGCTGGGTGGGATGGGGACCTGCTGAGCTGCAGGACAAACCAAACTCCTTCTCCAGCTCCTTCCACAGGAAATAAAAGCTACCAAATCAAAGCAAAGATGCATGAAAAGCCCCCAGCTGATGCCTATGTCCTGTTACCTAAGCCATTCCTCAAGTCAAGCAAACACCCAGCTACTGCTTCTCTTTCTCGCATCCTTCTGCCCACAGAGAAGCTGGGACATGTCTGCGTATGCTTCAAGAGCTAACTGATGAGAGAAGTAACGCCATTCTTAAAGTCTGCAGGATCAATGAATTTACTTTCTGCTTCTCTGCCCTGCAAATCTCTTGGCTTGTGCAGCTGTTCAACCTCATGTAATAACGCATCAACAATCAATGAAACAATACTGAACATATTGACTCTGCTCCTATCAGTATCCCACAGGGGCAACCCTTCCTCTCACATGGTGAAGGACAGCTGTCATCTGACACTTCATGCCTATACCTGTTGACAGAACCCACTCCTGCTCGCTGCCCCTTTTTCACGCTCACACCAAGCCACCAGGCATGAGCCACTAAGGGCCAAATGTGGGACTCAATACCCAAGGCAACAAATCTTAATGCTGTTCTCTTTCAGTCTCACGCAGTTACTTTTTACTTTAAACACAGATATCCAGGTGATGTATATATATATTAAATAACTTCCTTCATCACTCATTCTCAGCATTAAGAATATTAGATTCTGTAAAGAATTGCTTTAAAAGCTTATTTGAAATTCAGACAAATAAAAGCCTCTGCCCCATCACTTACATGCTTTGGAAATACTGAAGCATCTTCTCAACCAAATAAATAAATGTTATGACTCATTTTCCCAAAGCAGCATTTGCTATTTTAACAGATAGATTTGGCCACATTATCTCATCCTGGCTTCTGAAGTGCTACAGTAATAGCAGAGTTAGAATTTGCCAATTGGGTTTCTCAGATCAATCACCCACCATCAAAATGCCAAGAACCTCGGAGAAAGAAGCATGAGCACTTTGCTCCCACTGTGACACACCAAAGTGATGGGCTCCAGCAGCACCTGTGGGCTGGATCCCAAATGTGCCCTCCTGAGCCTGCAGTTCAGATGTCCTTTGTGGAGGACACTGCTCTGATAGCACGTGGACACCCACGGTTCTAGGTTACTCCATCAATGATCATGATCCTCTTCTCGAGTGGAAGAAAAGATGCTTCGTGATTTTGGAAAAGTAAGGGGCATTAAAGAGCGGCACACCAAGTTCTGCTGGGCCTTCATACTCACTGCTCTTCTCACAGATAAATTCACCAGACCTGAACTGAACCCAGCTCTGCAATGTGCAGACTTCTCAGGAAATTCAAAACCATAAATAGAGCTGAAGTGAAAGAGAACTATATTCTGCACACGTGCTGCTGGAAAGCTAAAGCTACCCCAAGTTTGTTAGGAAAAAAAAGAAAAAACGAGGGACAAACTGGGGAACAGCCTTAAGCTTCCCAAAACACACAAACCTTGAAATTAAAATCTTAGCTCACATTGTCAGTAACTGATTACATCATAGGTGGCACGTAATTAAACTCACACAGGGGTTTCATTCGTTTGGTTTTATGCTAGATGCTGAAAAGTAGTGCATTATTCATTCAGAAGGTGTGTCAATTAGCAAACCCTAAATGGAGTAACTACTAGATAGGATAAATGGCTTCCTCAGTGGGAAGGACAGTTGTTAGAACTTCCTGTGCAGTGCAAGTGCCATTACAAATCCTGGAAACAAAAAGTCAGAAAAAAATGAACCTGGGAAGGTTCTGAAGATCGGGGTTGTACAAAGAATGCTGCTCAGTTTAATTCCTGGAGGAGTATCGATCTACAGCACTGGGGAAACCAAATCCTGGGAAAGCAACAGTCCCAAATCAGCTCAGCCAGAGAGCTGCATGCTGAGTCAGTCCTTCATTGACTGTCAAACTCGCAGCACAGCAGGGGGACCCCAGGAGCACCACAATTCCCTGTGAGAGGAGCCCCAGCTCTCCTGCACCATCCCTCCTGGGGTGTTCATGAGCTGTAGCCAGTGGGGATCACAATGAAAAACACAACTTTCATTCAAAACCTTCAATTCAAAGTCATTTCTTCTGACAGCATGCAAAGTGCTTTTTAGATCATTTTATCGTCAGTTCACTTTTATATTTGAAGCAGACGAAGCTAGTAACTTCTATCCAAGGATCATTCTGGCCCAAGGAGGGACGCCCCTGTGCTGCAAAACCCCTCTGAGTGGTGATGGCTGCAGCTGACCGCTGCACATAAAATACTGTCCGCATAAGGACAAACTGCACATTTGCAGGAAGTGCTGAACAAGTGTCCCTCTGCACTCAGCCCACTCTTCTCCAGCAGTCCTTCCAGCAGGTGCGTAACTACAGCAATACCTTCCAGCAGTGGCAGGCGTGCAAGCAGAAGCGGAAAGGTGGGAGCACCACGGGGCTGCACATCAGGCTGGGCTGCACAGCATCAGGCTGGCAGCATAGCTGAGCCCTCACCTCTCCGCAGCCCCCCACGCCCGCACGGGGCAGCTGAGCCCGCAGAACTGAGCTCTGAGCTGCCCGCACGTCCCTCTCGCTTCCTGCCTTATTTATGTGCGCACAGAGTATCCTGATAAACGAGAGGGAAGGGTGCAGCCATTCCATCCGCATCCCCCTTTATGCTAAGAAAGATAAATTGAGGCTGATTCAGAGGACAGATTTAAAGAACGCACTATGTTATCTAGACAAGTGCAATCTTCCCAGGGAGCTGCTGGAGTGGGCTGTCTTGAGATCATGCCTTTATTTGTTTGCTAAAATAAATGGACAATGCACAGAACTCCATTCATATAGGAGGCACCTTTTCCAGCCCACTATTCCTTCTGATTTCACTTAGCTGAAGCTGCTTTATTCTATTATTTATTGATGGGGCCATTTAACTGCACATAGAAAATTAAAAATAATAAAAAGCTAATTAAAAGCTTCAGCGCTTTCCTTTTAGTCTTCAGAAATCCACAGAACTGAAAGACATTTATATGCAAAGCTTATTGCAATTTTAAGTTTTTTTGTTTTTTTTTTTTTTCCTCTCTCTGTAATAATCCATGGATACTTTCAATGGATTTTAATGTAGACAAAACCAAAGAGATTTTATTGAACTGTAAAAGTATTTAATAAAAAATCAGAATCACTCAATCTTCTTTTTAAGACTGAGTAATAGAATTCAATAGCAGGGATAAAAATCCTAATAAATCCTAATGGAAGAGCTCAGAGAGCTGAGACAAATGTTATAATTTCCTTTTGAGTTCAGTAGGACTTTTCCATACGGGAAAGCTTAAAATGTAAAATGACCAAAGGCATAAAACACAGATGCCACAGCTTCCTATACCCCTCTAAACTATATTAAAAAATCTAAAAAACTCTAATTTTTGTCACCACCTGATTACGAATCACAGCTTTCACAGACCCTCAACCTGCTGTCCAAGCATCCTGCTAAGTCTTCTGGGATCCCGGTTCCCGAATTTAGTAATGAAGGCAGATTACGTTAATCTAAGACGACGCCATGAAATCCTTCACGTAGCAGCAGAGAGGCTCTGCGTTTGCCTGCTTTGTTTGGGAGGGGAAGCCCACTGGAGCCTTGCCACGATAATAAAGTGCTCCCTGCATGCCAGTTCACACGTGGGGCTAAATCTGAAGTGACGTTTCTCTATGAAAGGAGCGGTATTCACTCGTGTGCTCAGCATTTTGATGTCCTCCAAAACCTGGCAAACATGATTATAGAGATCCAGCAGACATGCCACAGCTCTATTTAGTCCTCATGGTTCAACGCAACGCTATGCAAAAAAAAATAAATAAAAAATAGCAGGCTGCCTTGGGGTGGCATTCTGGGAATAGCGTTTCATGCATATAAGCTCAACACACTTTTTGCAGCTCCTCATGCAAGGACAGAACATCTGCACCATGCGGGGCCGCACTGCCCATCCCTGCCAGGTCAGCTCAGCGTCCTGCCCTTCAAACCAAGCCGGAGCAGAAACTTTGGGACTCAGGGACTGGCTGTGTTTATTTGTGCTGCCCTGTATGGCATTTTAATTAGTAACTGTGCGGATTTAAAGCCTTTGAATGGACACACAGGGGCAGTTGTGCAGCCTGGCTTTTGTATTTCCACTCTCTCAAAAAAATCCTGTTTGAGGACATCAGCGGGGGGTTAATGGAAGCTTTGATAAAGTTCTCCGGAGCCTTTTCTTGTTGCTCAACTGCAGACTGGACTCTGCTGTCTTTCTGGCTGTTTTCCCATTAATTTAGTCAGCTGCAAAAGCACCTAGAAAATTCAGAAGCCCAGCTACACATTTGGTAGTCACAAGTACTCTTGGGCCAAGTCTCCTTCCACATCGAAATATTTTCTTGCAAACTGCTTAAGGGAGGCGCTCAGACTGGATGCAAGGTTAGCGAGCGAGCAGCAGCAGAGGACTGCTGGCGGAAGGAAATGAGCAGTTAAATGCTGTGGAGCAAACGAGAGCTCCAGGACCACACCTTCAGCCCTGACCATTTACCAGCTGTTCATCTGCACCTCCATAACTGAGCGCTGAATTTGAACACATCTGATGCCTTTTGGAAGTAAATTTCTGTAACGATAAATACGGTCAACGCCAACCAGTCCTGAAATTAAACGCCTTTTTCCTAAGGTGGATATGTAGCAACCCCCACTTTGCACAGCAAACATGAGATCCTTTCAACAGTGTGACCAAACCTTTATTTAAATGCTGCAATTACTTCTTGGCGCTACCTGACACACAACTTGTCTGAGCTGCTCACTGAACCCTGAAGCTGGTTATTTACCAAGGATCTTTAGAAAGAGCTTTTTTTTCCCTTCCGACCAAGACTTGTATCCCCCACCTTGAATACAAATTCATGGAAATGGGTGGTGCAGACAGCTTTGCCAGCAAGCAGGCAATTGTTATTTTAATTATTATTTCTTTGTGGAAAGCTGCAGTTACCTTAAAATAATAATTTAATCTCTCCCAACAATAGTTTTCCCGGTTTTGTTTTGAAGACTGCAGCACGTATACCTACAACTGCACATTTATTACAGGCCATCAGTTAAAGCCTGTGCAAGAACAGAGCTGTTAATACGAAACTCCCACTTGCATCTGTCAGCTCGGAGAAGCTCCTTACGCAGACACATTATCTTACACACATAATTAAAGGTGCAGGGAAGAAATCTGAAACGGCCAGCAGTTGACATCCCAGGGACACTAAGGAATCTCAAGCTAAACACTAAAATTCACCAATCCAAGAGCATTCCTGACTGCTTCCATACAATTCCCAAATTTCTTATGCTGGGATCACTTATCTCCATGGATCTCCCATCACATTTCTATTTGAAAGGCCTGTGGTTTCCCAGCAGACATTACTTGGTTTGCTTCAGAAGTCCTTGTGGTAACTCCCTCCGATGCAAATCTCCACAGCGGGAGCCAAATTCCCCGGAGAAGCCAGGCGAGGACGGACAAGGCAGGTGGAACCCCAGAGCAGCTGACAACTTGTCCCAGCCCTTCTGCTTGAAAAACGAGGGGAGGGGTTGCTAATTATGTCTAGCAGATAAGTGCAAAGCCTTAGAAACCACACTGGTTTAGATTCAAAATGAGAAAGTTGCATACAATTAGCCTGGAATTCTGCAAGATGCTGCAACAAATCACTCGGAGTGTCACGCTCACATATCAGCCCTGCTTACCAGTTTTGAATCTCTTTCCCTATTGAATTCACGCCTGACACAGCTCCATTTGAGGAACAAGGAGACTGCTGATCCATCACCCTCAGTACAAACACCTTAAAGCAACATAAAAACACCCCTTCGCAACTCCCATTTTCCATTAGATGGACATTTTTGCATAAATAAACCCGCAGCAGCCAGGAGTATGAAGCACATTCCATGCTCTGGACACCTGGCCCACACCCAGCTGTTTGCCAAGGGATTATTTTTAAATCAGGCTTTTGGGGAACAGGGTGTGGGGGCAGGGAGCTGTGAGCACTCACACGTGCCCAGGTAGCAGCACGAGCTTCCTGCCAGTCAGTGCCTGCAGACGGGCCCCTGGAATGGGCTCTTTGTATCCTTTGGCCACAGGGAACCACTAACTGGAAATGGTGGGAAGCAGGAGCTGGGCAGCCCACCTGCCTGCAGCCTCTGCAGGTCCTGGGAAGGGCGATGTCCATCTTCAGAGCATCTGTTAATTTTATTTGCTAGAAGTAGTTTAAGGGTATTCATGCTGTCACATAAAGAAAATTCTGCAACAGAAATCTAATTAACAATGTCTTTTGATGTTTTGCTATAGAGTGATTCTTTATAGATAGTCATAAATATCCAGGAAAGGAGCATATTAAAAAGAAAATACCAAAAGCCTAGGTTTACTGGCTTTGGCATGTTTTGCTTTTGATCTGCCTGAGCAACTATTACTTTGTCGATATATGCAGTGCGCACTGACCAAGGGCAATGCACGGCCATGAATTTTTACTGACTGCAGATTCAGTTCTGCACGGGCTGAGCCACACTGGCAGAATGTAAGACCCTATATGCGTTTTCCATGCTGTTCAGCACACAACACGTGAGGAATGCTAATCACCATTTGAAAGGAAACGTGGGCTCTCAGAGGAGACCCACTGAAATACAAAATGGGAATATATTCCCCTATTAACAAGTCCAGTAGAACCTGTGAGCCATCAGAAAGCTAGAGGCTCCCATTTCTTCCACCTTCCTTTCTAACCTACAGCACAAGCAGCCTCCAGGGATCTTTCTGATTTTTTCTTTTTACTAATGGAATTAAGAACACAAACAAAACTAAAGGCCAAATAAACCTGAATAGCAGCTGACATTTTCCTTCCCGGTGCTGAACATCAGTATTTTGGGTTCACCACGGTTTGGCTGTCCCAGGAGAAACCTCCATCCATGCGGGCACTCCTGGCAGTGCTCCAGGTAGCACCGCAACCCACTTTTGTTCCTAGGGAGTGGGGCTGGGCTTCAAGTGGCACCAAGGGACCCAGGAGTGCCTCAAGGGGGGGGAAGGATGGCAGTGTACCGGCCATGCCGCTCTGCTTTGAGATGGCAATAGACAGCTAGACAAGCACACGTGGGGGTCGGAGACAAAGGAGGCAGAGGGAGGCAAGCACAGAGGGGAAAAATGGGACAGGGAGCCTGAGACATTCATAAGATCAGTCCTTGATCCTCAGCACAGGAGGTATGAAAATAGCTGGCCTGATGCAGTGGGAGAAAGCGTAAGTTTATTTACTTAGCCTGCTTTTCTCATCCTAATTGGCATATCCTTCTCTACCTGAGATGGTTCACTTAAGAATGCACTGAGCCCAAGGTAACTAACAAGCTAACAAATCACCAGGCAGTCTGTTCATTCAGAAACATCAAGCATTTAACTCCCGAAAGCAAAGGAGCAAGAACGAAGCCGGTCCCTCACCAAACCCAGACCCAAATCCTGAGCCCTCGGCCATGCACACAGCCGAACAGCCAACGCGGCTGCGGGACACCTGGGCACTCAGCTGTTCAGTAACACACAAAGTGTTCAGTGCCCCTTCGAAAAAACAAAAGCTTCCTGCTCGCATTGAACAAGGTCTCTCTATTGAGAGATTTACTTTTAATTTTGAACAGCTTCAGGGCATTATCCTTAGTGAAAAGGAAATAAAAAAATAAATAAATAAAAAAAGAGCCTTGAGATTTCTGAGCTGTTCACTCAGCTGCCTGGTAGGGCTCCTCACTGCAATCAGCCTCTGAGCAGCACCGTATGGAGGAGCCGGGCTGCATCTCCTCCACGCATCGTTTCACATTTGTTAAGGGTGGACAAAATGGTGATTTCATTTGAGCAAAAAACAGCCAGGCACAAAAGTCACCGCTGCTGGGAGGGCCCCTCGGTACCAGTATTCCCCAGTACTCACTGGGAAGGTGCTGGCTGCCAGTTCCAACAGCTCGGGGCTCCATGCTTTGCTTTTTTAATTACTTTTTTATCTAATACGTGAAAAGAGTGGCAGCTCTAATCTCAAAAACCTCAAAAATACTATTATACCTAATATGTATAATAACAAGCTGAATTCACCATTAAGAAATTCCTAAAATGTCATCTATCTCCTGGAGATATAAATGTTTACTCGGTTCTAAGCCTGAAATTTAAATTCTCTCTTTTTTTTTTTTAATGCCATAAACCCCAGAATCTTTTCAAAGGATGCAGCAAAAATACGTTTTCAAACGCTTTTTGATTCCACTTTGAATGGCAAAAGCTTATTTTATTTAAACATTTTTCTACATTACTGGAAACTGAAAAGAGTTTCTAAACAAAGGTGGAAGGTAAACAGCCTCATTTCATTATTTCCAGGAGTAAAATGGCAAAAGCAAACAAAAAAACACCTGTGCCTTTCAACTGCACCTTTTGTGTCACTGCAACACGTTTCTTCAGTGTTGTGCTGAATACATCGGTAACTGATTTCTCATTGTTTTCTCTGTGCCTCCCAATGCACTCCTTCCTTAGGGGTTGGCACCAATGCAAGCGAGCAAATAATGGGATTTCTGATTCTAGCATTAGAAACCATGTTCTAAAATTTCAATATACTTTTTGCAGATTATATGGTTGTGTAAATGGGAGGTCAGTTTGAGACTGGTGAAGCATCTCCTACTCTCCTGCACACTCATCATCTCTACTGAATTTAAGAATGCGCCTCCTGCAAACAATGACAGCAAATTCCCCAGGATGTGACCCAAAAGCACTGCTCACATCACTACAGAACCAGGCTAACATGGCTTTTTTTCTATCAAATGTTGGAAAGCACACAGCAAAAATGACAGAGCATTTTACAGATTTTCCATGTTGGCAGCTTGGTTTGATCAGCAAAACACAGAAAGAGTTTTGTGAAAAGAGGAGTTTGACTCTCATCTTTCTTAAAATAAGAAATTCCTGCAGTGAAACCGAGGTTGCTTTACATTAGTATGAGAAAGGTGTAAAATCAGAGACACATCTATGGCAGAGCTCAATCATGACATGATTTCTTTATAATGAAATACAGTGAAAGAAAATGAGTGGCACTGGAATTTTACTGCACCCCAGACACACATTTACAATAATTAAACAGATCAGTACTTGTAAAACCCAAGGGCCCAACTTTACAAATCTTTATTTGGGCAAGTAGTTTCATTGAAATCAGTGGGATTATTTGCATACTGAAGTACTGTTTATCTTAGCTGAGATCTATAGGTTTTGGCCACTGATTTCTATTTAGATCTTCTGTGCAAAAGAATACACAAAGTTGTGCAAAGAACAGGAGAAAATGAGCACCTTGGAGTTAATTTTCACATATACCAGTGGTTTTCTCCAGCCCTCTGAAGCATTTGATAGACTGGGCCTGTTTTATAATTGGAAATGTTGGCAAAAATACAAATTTCCTGATGTGAAAAACTGCTACTCATGGATAATAAACAAAATCAATTCCTATTTGCATATTCAATCAGATCTCGGTTTGCATATTAAAGCATAAGATGGTGGAATTTTCACACGGTAGATGGATGCCACTCATTTATGCATATATGCATCCACTAATCCTTACACACACCAGAATCAGTCAGAAATACTCTTTGCTAGGCATTCACAGCACAAAAACTCAGTCCCTGCTGCCATTCTCAACCCTTTCTTCTCGTGTAGCATATGACAGCGTTCTCCCAAAGCTTTCTCCTATGTCTCTGTCTTTTCACCAGTCAAAACGACAGTTTTGATTTTTGACTTATAATTTGAAAGGGATACTGTACCATTGTACTGTCAACTGCACATGTAAAGAACAAAACAAATGGACCAGATTTTCAAAGGAGCTTCAATTGGGACTTGACAATTTTGCTTGCAACTGTGACTGCAAAATTAAACTCACCTCTCACTGTTAATATTGAAGTGCAGTGGACTACAGCTTGGATTTGCGAGTTTTGATTATGCATACCTATTTTACATGTGCCTCTACTAGGAAACAAAATTCACAGCACACATAGTCCAGTATTCTCAGACTATACATAATTCATATTGTCTCTTACACCATAACTCCACAGATAAATGATAGCCCCGTAAGCTACGCTCCGAGGTGCTGAATGCCTGCAACGTTTGTGGGACTTGAAGGCAATCGGTGCTGCGAGCAATTAGATAACAGGTTTGACAGTCTTGTAGCCAGTCTCACAGTCTGTACATTTAATTTGCATATAGAAGAGTGTTATATTCAAATGTATATAATTCTGTTCATGAAATTAAAAACTGAACCAGGATCCTGTGCTTGAAACCCTAGCTATGTGCAAATAAGAAATATTCTCAAGTAATTAAAGGCAAAAATCATGTACATGATCATCAAAGCTAAGCCCTATTCTGCTGCAACCTTTGTCAGGTCAAGCACAGGGAACTGAAAAAACTGGGAGCACTTAGGGTATCTGAAATCATCAGGCATAAACAGAAGGAGCATTTCACTCTTCCAGATGAGTGAAATGCAAAAATCAGCCAGCACAAAGATGAAAGCTCATATAAGATTTCTCAAGTAATGCCAGATCTGATCAATTGAAATATTGTTAGCAGCAGGTTAAGGAGGTATTTATTTAATAATGGCGTAGAATCTAATTGACATTGCAGGGAGAGGAAAGCTAACGTGCAGGCAAGCGAGCACCTACTCGCTCTTTCTGAATCTCACTCAACCATTTCTGGGGAAGGCAGAAGTGCAGCGCAGGGCTCCCCAGGCTGTGCTGTGCCCTCTGCCAGCACCATGGGCACATCTGTGCTCATGTGCTCGGTCTGCTGAGGAGGGGCTGAGCTGCTCAGCAGACCTGGCTCTGTCTCCTCCGCATCCTCCACAGCAGCCGTGCTGTTCTGCTTCCGCAGAATGCCTCCCAGTGTCCTTGCAGCATGCTGCAGCGCAATTCTGCAACCAGCTACACCAGTCAAACCCTCCTCTGTTCTTCTAGCTCTAAAGAATTTAAACTATCCATATAAATAACCCAGAAAATAAGGGTTTGACCCAGCTTCGCATCCTAGGGTACGTTGGGTTCATTTTCTCATGCAAAATTTAATGGAAACCACAGCTTTCCTAAAACCAGGCAAAAGAGACCAGAATCAAAAGTGCATTTTGGTTCCTACCTGCTTGGTTAGTTGTCACAGTGACTGACACGGCTTGATCCTGGCTGGGGTTGTGCTTGGACACTCCATTCACTGCCCAGACCTCAAAGGTGTAGTTGGTGTGTGCCAGGAGGTCAGTGATGGAAACCTTAGTGGTTTTCAGGCCGTTCTGCTGGGGGCTGAAATGCACACCACTGCCACAGGACCGGCAGCGGCTGGGCTCCCCTGCCCCGCAGCGCTTGCACACCACGTTGTAGGAGATGTCCTCCCGTCCTCCCTTGTTCTGTGGGGCGCTCCACTCCAAGTTCACCGACGTCTCGTTGACATTGGAAATCAGGTTCTGGGGTGCAGATGGAGGGCCTAGAAAGAAAAATTCTACATTTTTAGTAGCTGCAGGAATGTCACATAGTATCTTCAGACTTAGGACCCTGCGTGGGCAATCCCAATGAAGTCAGTGACAGCAGAGATCATGCAGAATTTTACTTTTCTGTGTTCTTAATGAAGATGGAATATTAAACAATTTTTAACCTCTTCATCTGATGAAGAAAATATTTTCCAGCTCTAAATTAACCTGAAAGCCCCATACTACAACCAAACAAGAGTTGTATTTTTCACTTGTGTTACTTATATTTGTTTTGACATCTCAACCATTCATTTGGTGTATTTTACACTCATTTTTCATGATCCCCTGAGCAAACCATCAAATGCACAAACCACTGCTTTGAGATTTTCAGGATTTACACACGGGCAGACAAACGCTGAAATTGTTGATCATCCAGTATTATTTTATTTTTTTTTTAGGAACAGAACTGCCATATTTTCCACACAAATTGATGTCAGATGGCATTCAGCAAATACTGAAGCCCACAGTAGCAGCGCACTCGCACCACAGGGCAGGAGACAAAGACCCACATCTTGTAGGTGTGCTGCCCAGTTGGCTCCGGTTGGTCAGCATGGGGGGGGTCGGCCAGTCAAGCACCAAGCAAGGTCCCCCACACTCCTCATACAATGGGTCTGAGCCAGGTGTGGGGCAGAGGCCCACTGCGATGGAAATGACTGCTCTGCTCAGCCCAGCACCGCCGGCTGCTCCACATCCCAGGCACAGGCACAAACCTCATTTATATGCTTCAATCCCCACAGGCTCCGAACCAATAAGTACATTAAAAATGCAGAAGAGCTAATCCTGTGATCCTTAATCTAATTTCAATACAGTTGAGGTGAGACACATTTTTCTATCCTTAAATTTAACAAGAATGATTCCTGGCAACCCCGTGAAACAGATGAAGGATTTTATACAACACAAAAAGCTCCGCAGCCATCAAAATGCAGCCCCTTCTGGGACTGAGCACAATGGCTCTCTGAACTACACACACAATGCTATGGGACAGGACACAAGGTAAAATCCAGTACTCAACAGAAATGGAACAGAGTGAGAATGAAGCCGGCAAAATGTAACCATCCAAACCAGACTGCAGTGAAGATGGCAATCCTTAGTCATTATGCATGGTTGGAGCTTTAAATGTGGGTGTTATTACCAGTAAAATACCGGAAATAATTTTGTAGGAAGTCACAAATTCAATTTTCATTCAAGACACTGGAGAGCTTATGAAAGCTTCTTAAATTTTTCAAAATATTATTGATGGTTGGAATTCAAAAATGTTCAACTAGATCCGCTGGCAGAAAGGAAGGAAAGTTCCTACAAGTTTCATTCCAGATTTTCAATTCTTATTATTTGTCCAATGTTAAGAAATCGGGAAAAAAAAAAACAGGCAGCACCAATAGTTTAATTAACCACGTAAATAAATTAATCTCAGTCTCTCATACGGCAAAGGTACAAAAGCATCCATCAGGCTTAGCTGGAAACTGAATAAATAATAGTGAAATTCTGCTGAAATCATAAAGTGACTCAAGTGTAGCAGCAAGGAGGTCAAGCCATCAAAAGGTAATGGTGGTGAAGACGAATTGTGGCTGCCTGGGTTCATCAGCAGCAGCTACAAGGAAGGCTGAGCTCTGAGCACAATGCAGAGGGGGAGGCTTTGAGGGCTGCATCATGTCCTTGGGCCTGTGCTTGAAGCTGCCAGGACGTAACACGTGTTAACTGGACGCAGTATTTGGATTTGGGGAGAGGCATGTAGGTAAGGAAGAAGTCTTAAATTACACAGAGGTCAAATGTACCTACTACTTATCATCAGTGCCTAGATGAAAGCTGCTGCTGCAAGAGCAGCTGAGCAAGGATCGCTTCTCTGTGCTCAACTTCACAAATACAAAATTAATATATTCATTTTGAGAGCAGAGAAATCCTCCCTTCCTGCCAAACCTTTGAAGTACAGTCTCCCAGCTAACCAGGGCTGTAAGGCAGATTTACTGCCATGAGCAGACAGACCACAGCCCAGCCCCTGCAACAGGGACAACCCCTGCTGCTGCACCACCGGACTGCAAGCCTCAATTTTGATCTATGCACCAGAAACGCTGAGGACATAGAGGGACAAAACCCCAATATGCAAAAAGCAGCTACTACACAGTGAGACTCAGATGGGAAAAAGCAAAGAGCTTTTTCTTGCAGAACGTTACCTTGCTGCTATTGCATTGCCCACAGCTGGGACCGCTCCAGGGCCAGGCTCTGCACCCTGGGAGCTGCCACGCTCACAGTCCTAAAGACATGCATGCCTGTTAGCTCAGACACAGCAGCCAATTTGGGGTTAATCTCAGACTTACTCCGGTGTCCATTAAGATATTTTCCAAGGCTCTAGGTCCAGTTTCACGTGGGAAAATGTGCCAGAATGAATCAAGCTCCTCAGAAGCAAAAAGTCAGTAATTAGTATGTGGGACAGGGCATAGCAGTGTCTAAACAGAGACGCAGCGAAGCGGAAAACCAGGGAAGCAGATGCTTGCAGGTCACAGAGATGAGCGCACCACCTCCAGCATGAAAAGGAAGATGCGGGGGAGTTTCCAAATGGTGGGCTGACATGGCAGCGAGGGGAAAAGCAATTTCCTTTCTTTCTGGAGCATAGTTGTTAATGGAGCTGTTGGCACTGGGAGTGGGGAACAGTTTCAGATTGATGGGCCTGGTTTCAGATGTTGAAACACAGGGCGTATCTGCTTCTTCAATAGTGATCAGGATTTGCTTTGTTTCTGACAACAGAGCCGCTGCCAGAGGAGAGGAAAACCCTTTCGTGGCCGTGGGAGGCTGCAGGCACCAGCAAAGCAGCACTGAGAGGGACCTGCATGAGGGATGTACAGAGAGGGACCTGTTCTAGCATGGGGATCACAAAGAGAACAGGGTATGAGCATGGTTGGCTGAGAGCAGAATCCTTCAGCTGCCCATTCGCCAGCACTGCAAGCAGGCACAGGGGAACAGAGAAGACGGAGGTTTTTCACTTTGTTTCCTCTTGGAACTCCACAAACCTTGCTTCACAATAAAGCCATCAAAATCAGCTGAGCCATGAAGCAAATGGAAGGCCTGGGGTGGAGCAAGTTCAGTGTGTCTGGGTTTGGGGAACTGCAGAGTGTTTAGCAACAAATCTTTGTCAAGCTAATCTTGCTATCTTCCTCAACCCTCCTATTAGATTTACTTAAATGCATTGTGCAATGCAGATTGTGTTTGGCTTTCTCTTGCTGCAATAAGCTATAGGCTTTGCATCTATTTGTCTGTCTCTTTACTGACAGATAGATCTGGCTGACTGGCAATACTGTACCCCCTGTCAAACAAGTATTCAGGAAGGGTACAGTTTTTAAGGAGTTAACAGCACAAGCACTGATTTGTACTAAAAGGGCTGATGCATTTTAGTACCCTTACTACAATCTCAGGCTGCATTTTTCATCTGCCAATATTTGCCACCCTCCCTCCATTCCTACAAGGCGCTCAGGTCCCACTCCCAGCCAAAGGCCTCCTGCAAGCCCCTGCAAGGCTGATACAAGGCTGTTGAAATCCCTGACAAAGATAGGAATCATCACCCGACCGGCTCCCTGCTTCCTGCCAGATCACAAGACACCTCCCCGTGCTACCTTATCCGTGCCATCTCTGTAGATGACAGGCCTCCCCGGGCAGGCTGCAGGAGCTTCCCTGTCTCACAGCAGGGCCCAGGTGATGCGATGAGCCCGGGGTGGCCCAGCCGGGAGCCCAGCTCCGCTCTGCAGGACTGAGGGAGCACCCATGCAGCACAGGCCATTTCTTTGGACTGATTATTTGCACGAGAATCATGTTCAGACTTCAGAACAGATACCCTCAGGGATCAACCTCACCCGCAAAGGGAAGGTACCACAGGCAGTGAGCCCCGCCGAGCCACTAGGCTGACACACAGAGCATCCTGCCTGACAGACTGCACACACCACAGACCTATGCTGGGACTGCTGCTGCTGCGAGCCCCCAAACAGAAGGCACAGCCTGCCAGGCGCACAGCCACTGCCCTGCCTGCTGCAGCCAAGCCCGCAGAAACAGCTGCCCTGCAATCTGAGGGCAGAACTGCAGCTGCGCTGTGCTGGGGAACTCCATTCAAATGGCTATGACAAAGGTTTTAATATCACTGGTTTTACATCTTCCTTCTTTATTACTGATCTGCCCAGCACGGTGCTTCTCTGAAAGCCTCTGTGGGTGTATGCAGTAAATTCAATTACAGTTTTCTACATCCAGACCAGACAGACTTGTTTGACATAGAGAATACTGTCTTCACTAAACCAGTTAATTTAGTTCAGCAACAGTGTATGGTTAGAAGGCGTGGATTAAAGGGCTGCGAAAGAGAAGAGAAATAAATGATTCCAGGCGAAACAGCTCCTGAGAGACTCTGCTATCCCACACTATGACCAGACGTGCTCCTCACTGCCCCAGGCTGACTGAAGCCAGAAGCCCACTGCTGACAACACAGTCCCAAATGCTGGGCAGGCTTTCAGAGCAGCTTGCAGAGGTTTCACCCCCTGTGATATCTGCAGCGCTGACAGCCTTTGCTCACTAAAGCTACAGGTGAATAAAAGTTTGTTGTTCCTATTCTCAGATGCCCCATAAACAAAGCACTGAAGATGAAAGCAGTGGGCTTCAGTCTGGCCAATTTAATGGACCTGAGTAACCACAGTAAGCTGCTGTGTCAAGTAGAAATAGAAAAACACCACAAAACAAACCAAAAAGCACCTCAGCACAGAGTTCTGACACTTACTGCCTTGAAAGTAAATTTAGGACTTCAAGAGACCCACTCTGGCGACACTGAGAACAAGGTTCTCCTTAGCCAGGCACAACTGTCCCAGCTGTCCCTGGCAAAGGCTCTGTGCCAGGAGCCCCTTTCTTCGTGCCACTTCATCCTCAGTCACTGAGGGTGGCAGTGGATCATTACCCAGTAAGGGCTACACTGATATTATCAGTATTTGGACTGTAACCACATCTCTGTACTATTAACCTATGGTACGGTTAATATTTATTACGTTGAAAGATATATCTGTGGGAGAACATCTATTAAAAACAGAAGCTTAAACCCACACTCTCCATGGAAGTGCTAATGGAGATATTTCAAATATATACCCTGAAGAAGCAAGCCTTCATTATGAGCATCCTGTCAGTCACCAGATCAGTGCATTTAAAATGTAACCCTTTTAAAAAAGGAAGATGCTTTCAAAAGATATGTATGCGGATGGTAATGAGCAGGATGAGGTTTTTTAGCCCTGGAAGGAGAAAATGATTAAAAAAATAATTTAGTCTGTGTGTGCATGTGTGTAAAAGCACATTTCTCTATCGGGTAACGGATGCCTCTGCAGCCAGGGCAATGGATAATTATTTTCAAGTGGGTTGTCACCCTGCATTCAGTCTGCATTTGCCTGACAGTGTGAAATCGGAAGGAAGCTTCATTGGCAATTCCCACCAGACATCAGAAAACCTCAAGCATGTAGAAAAGACTTTAATCTTCTTTAACCATTCCCATACTCTCCTTGAGGAAAATATCACTGCTTTTTGAGGCAGAAAAAGCAGACCTTAGCTTGATAAGGTTTAAAAATTATTCTAACAAACAATAAAATAAGACGATAGCCTGCTACAGTTGGAAGCTTTCTCACTTCACCCTCAAACAGAGAAAACCCTATAAACACACTGCTAAATGCAGCAGAGTGCCAATGACGTGTTTGTTAATCAGGCAGACAGGGCAGTAAGCTTCAATGGCTTCAGACCAAGGCTGACAAAAGCATCCTCTTCATGAGCCTGCTTCAGAGAGATCCTGACCCTCTTCATCTCCAATGATTTCAAAGGGAAGCTGGGATATTCAGAAACCTTGAGCTAATTTGCTATATAACAAACAAGATTCATAGAACAGAGCAGACTGCTACAATTCACTGTACCGTAAAAGCAGCCTAGTATGAACGGGCTGATTTGAATCAGCAGCTTGGCCTTGGTTATACTACAGACAAGCTGTTAAAAGTTAAGTCTTTGATGAATTACAGGAACAGCAGGCACAGGGAAGTAAGCTTCCAACTGTCTAATGGCAGGAAAGCCTAACTGGAAATGTGGCATCGGAAGCAGTGAAAAGTTTAGCACGTCTTCTGCTGTACAAGATCTGAGAGGCAGCTTTTGTGTACAGCACAGCAAGAATAAAGGGGACAAGTACAGAGGTGCAAGGAAGAAAAGATCCATATAATGAACAACTCCGAAGAACTTTGGAGTACATATACAGAGAGTAATGCAGTGCCACTTGAAGTACATCAAGTGTCTCTGAAGGGTTAGCTCAGGTACTCGGGCACTACGGCTGCGCGAGGGCTTTCAGCTCTCCTGTCAGCCAACATGACCACTGCTGCTCTCCATGTGACCTCCCGACGCCGTTACTGTACAGATAGCCTTTAATGATTCTAATCAATATCATAACTCAATCATCATCTGAAAATTTGTCTCCCTGTAGGGAAGGCTGAGTGTGAAATAAAGAGCATATTATTTTCAGAGTGGATGCAAAGAAAGCAATTACTAAACGATCGATGTCTTTAAACTCTTTAAGTTGCCTCAGTAAAACATCTGGCAAAGCGGTGCCAGGCACAGCTTCGAGAAAAAGCACCTTGGCCTCCTTTTTCCATTTCATCAGGCCTCATTAAACATGGACAACTGTGGAGCTGTCAATAAAGCTTCAGCGTGTGAGCTGTGAAGCCCTTCAGATAAGTCTTTGCTGTTGATCTTTACCCATCTGAAAGTCAAGTTATAATGCAGAGTAAACTCCTGGGCTGTGTAAGTTTGGGCTCAGAAATAAAGCACACACTTTCCTGTGACAGTTGTATACGTTGTGACCACTAATTGCTTCTTTCAGCAGTTGTGGATAGGTCTCCTGTTGCTGTGGCCAGTTTATACAAGCACCAAGGCTTCTTGTCTGCCCAGCTGTTCCTAATCATTTATCATTATAGATCAGGTGTTCTTACAACGGTGAGACCAAAGTCAACAGTCCACAAGACACAGCAGCCACTTGAAATATCAGTCATCTGCTCCTTTCCCTCTCTCTTCTCCTTTCTGTGCATGTTTAGCATTACAATGGGGTTTTAATAAGGCATCTGATTTGGTAAACAATTCTTAATTTATTTACTCGGGCAAGACTCCTTTGACTTTAATGGGAGTTCTGCCAAGCTAGGGATCCTGGACCAGTGCCAGTGATAAAATGCCCATTTTATTGGCATGTACAATTTCCTACTTAGCTGCCAAAGAACCCTGGTTACCAGCTTCACAATAGGCTTTGTTTCCTTACCATAGAGAACAATGCAATGGATATTTCCTCTTCTCTCCAGAAGGGAGTTAAGCAAAGAGGTCCAGTTACTGCTGGCAGAGTGTGGGAAAACTGATGCTTGCAGGTGCCATTCTGTGGGCTCAGAACTTCTCTTCCAAAAACTGCCTTATAAGAACCCTCTGCAGCACCGCGGACTCTGACACATTCTCGTGTCTTGTCTGGTATGCTGTGATGCAGACAACATCCCATGTGTCCACTCATTCTTTCAAGATAAAAAGAAAAACTCTACTGTGAATACCAGAAGGTTGTCCGACAGTTTGACAGGGAAGAAATCCAACTAGAGAAATATGTCATTTTGTCATTGGCCCAACTGCTGGATTTCTTACTCTGGTAGTCCTCTAATTTACTCCACTGGCTCTACAGAACTGGGTCCTGACTAACCAAATCAAAGCCCCCACTTAATTGAATAAACATCTCAGTTAATTTAAGGCTCTGGAGAGAGAAAATCAGAAGACAGCTAATAAACAGTTGCTGTATTTAAAGGAATGATGAATTTAAGCCTACTGATTATAAACACACGTTGTCAAATTACTCCCGTCTCCTCTCTTTAAACCATAACCACTTCTCCTTACGCAGTGTTTTCTTGATTCCCCCAGTCTGTCTCCACAGACAAAGGAAGAGAGCCTTTTCCTTTGGGATCCTTGTCAGCCAAAAGCCCTTCCTCTCTATTTCCCCAGCGCACCTGGAGAAGAAAAATCATTGTCTTCATGCTGTCTACCCACTGCTCTGATGCTGCAGCTGCCATACTGTACCTTACAAGACATTCTGACATACTGTTTACATAATGAACAATCTTTTACGATGTTTTAAGAACGAAATAATTTAACAAATGTGAGAATAGATAGAAAGGTGCAGAAGAATTATTATGCTATAAATTTTGTATCACAAGAACAGAGACTGCTTTGGCAGATATTTCACGTTACAGAGAGTGGGCTTCTATGTCATGGCTTAGACAGACTCAGTGTCAAAGAAGCATCCTGGGGAGAAAGCATGGCACAGTCAGTACACAACTACCTACAGCATACCAGCCACCATAGGACAGTGTGCTGTATCCCATTTTCTTATTCTTCTACGTAAAAGCCAGAACAGTGATAATCAGAGTGTGTTTCAAAATTTACAAGAGGCACAAGTTAAGCTGTAGGAAAAGGGCACTTTTATTTATTTAAAAGTCTAAGCAACCCTAATAAACATATGCTCAAATAATCAGCTCCTGTGTAATTACTCTTTCACAAGCACAGTTATTAGGTAGGTAAATTCACTCTTTTTTGAAAATGCAGGTCAAATATTTCTCTCTTAGATAAATTATGTGCCACAGAAGACTGAGCTAGGGGCATGTATCAGACTAACACTTATGAAATCGAAGTGTTGAGGCCTTTCCGACCTTTTTTAAAACCCCGACCTTGGAAACAAGTAAGGACAGTGTTATTTTAATGTGCATTCAAATTTTAACAACAGTCACACAGCTCTAGTGGAATCCACATCGAGTTTCCACTGTAGATTGCTCATCATTTCATTATGGTTCATTATGCTGATAACTGTCAGAAAGCATTAGAAGCTGGGGCCTTGAGTAATAGCACTGAAATGGTAATTTAAAAACAATATACTTTCTGGAGGAAATACAGCAGTGTGCTAAATTCAATTAGAAGAGGCGAATGTAAAGACAACTAAGTGATGTTTGCTGTTTCAAGTCAGGTTCTTCGATTTCTTGATAACCTGAACTGGAGAAAGCCCTTTTAAAGCAGGCACTTTTCTCTTGCATCTCACTGAATTTACCCTCATTATCTCTAAGCTTCTCTGGTATAAACTGTCTTAAATGCAACTGTTTCAGAAATATTTCAGGGCACGCCAAAATACCAATCAACCAGTGACTGTTTGGGTGGAACAACAGACTAAATTTTTCAGGGTCACTTACTGAGACAAATTTCAAGCTGGACAGCCTGGTAATCTCTATTTTGTAGAGGGCTCCCAATTAAAAGTCATTAATAATCGGAATCGAACAGACAATATAAACAATACAAAACCGTCCCATATTTGCTCATAATGTAAGCATTGTTTGTTAAGAAACAGTTTGAGAACTTGACTCATTAACAGTGGGGACGTGGGACCAACACCCATTAGTCTGGGTGGGAAGTGCACCTGCCTGCATCAGGCTGCGATTCAGGGAGTCTCCCTGCCTACAGAGAAGGAAAACTCCAGAATGAGGATCATGATTGAGGTTGACTGTTAATCAGCCTTATGGATCTGTGTGCTGGTAAGGCAGTTTATTCCCCATTAGATTGCTAACCTTATGAAAGGCCCATCCCTTCAGCAAGTACTAAAATACAAAGAAGGTTTGAATATTTGCCCTAATGCAACTTCTGTAATGCTTCCAACAGGGAGAATTTCTGTTTGCCACAGTTTGTGCTCAAGTGAATCCGAGGTCAATCATACCACCTCCACGCCCAAGCACACAGCTGACGAGTCCACTGTGCTTCAGCATTCAAAGTCTAAACTCCCAGCACAGGTCAATGAGGCAGATCCGGGGCGGCTCTGCAGCTTGGTGGTGACAGACACAATGATTATTATTCCCATGAGGCAAGCGTGAGGGAAAAGAGGCATCAGTTAAGTATGTGCAAGTCAGAGTGTCTGTGCCTGGCTTTCCGACACAGCCCACTGTCTCTTACACCCACGTCCAGCCACATTCTGCCCTTTCTTGTAGGAGATTTAGGGCAGACATATCCACTCACTTCAGGAGAGCTAAACAGAGGAGAATGCTAAACACAGAGCCTGAGCAGTTTGTTTAGACTGGATGCCTGACTGAACTGAAGGTTAAGCACAGTTTTTACAACTCAACAATGGTCAGAAATGTCAGATAGTGGTGTCCTGGAACCAGAAAACTCTGAAGCACCTCCTCTGACCAGCACATCAGGAAGGAAGAGCTGCTTAGTACTTACCATGCGAGCTGTGAGGAAGGAAAGGAAAGGGAATTCACTAATTCCCTGTCATCCACTGGCACAGACAGCCTAATGGAAAGTCATAACAGTCCTCCTCACCCAACCTAGAAGGCAAGATAAACGACGAGGCCAGCCAGCCTATTAGCAAAGGAAATCAATAGCCAAGGGTCAAAGCTTTACAAAAACACATCCTAAGAAGCCTGAAGTTCTTCATCTTAAAAACTGTTTAGAAATAACAAAGAAAGGATCAATCCTCTGTCCATTCCAGGTGTTCTCTCCAAATTACCTAATGTTACTTTTATTCACCTGGTCTAATAGCTCTCCAAGTGAACAGAAAGCTGATTTTACAAGCCAGTGGAGCACAGTCTATTTTTTTGCTAAAAGAATGGATCTCTGATACTGTGTTTTATTTCTTCATTAGTGTGCCGTCACACTGAGCGATTACTAAATGCAGGGCCGAATGAGAATACCAGGGTTAAAGAGAGCATAATGAACAAAGAAGGTGCCTGATTATTATGGCTGTCAGCACAAGGGAATTGGGTTTGTCACCTGGTTTAACCAACTGGTAAGAACTGATTAGAGCCTGAATCTATCTGAAAGAACTTTTGATGTTTACGTTCCCTTCTGTCTCCACATCTTGTCAGGAGAGGCAGACAAACGGGGAGTTTCTTCCGGAGGGCCTTCTTTCAACGCAGGCCCTTCCAATGGCACTTGCCTGAACCCCGTAGGAATAAGGCAACTTGGTGTGGCGAAGGATGGCCCTCCAGGAGCCTCCTGACCCCATTCTTGTACAAGGCCCCATGGGGCTGCACCCAGGCCTGCACGGTTGCCACCACCACAGCCACGCTCCAGCAATGAAGAGAAGGTATGAGTGAGCAAAGCAGCCCCACCAGCCAGCTCCAAAATAACTTCTGAGTCTTACTTCATGTTGGATCACAGAAAAAGCAGCTCTTAAGCTACTGGTGAAAATTCAGAGCTATGAGATGTCCAGAGACAGGCCTGCTTCCCAGGGCCAGGCGGCCGTGGGACTGTGCCGCTGGCTTGCCTCTCTGCACATCACATCCTCTGAAAGTGCTGCAGAGATGAAGACTGCGGCCAGCACCGTGGCCCTTGCCTTCTCTTTTGCACTCTCCATATTTTCATTGTAGAAGACCAAGACAGGGGACCTCAACTTTGACTGACCTCCAAATACCAGAAGGGGAAAGGCTGCCAGAAGCAAGTCCAAGACTTGACAAAAAAAGGCAAGGCTTGCAAGAGTATATTTTGCAATGTAAGCAAACATACATATCATTTGCTCACAATTCCCCCATCTGGAATTATTTTGCTCTCTCCTCATACTTCAGTCCCGCACATGCCTATTTAAATTCAACCAGCTGATTCCTAATTGGATTTCTATTTGGTCAGTATATCAGCTGCTACAACCAGAGCTTTATGAGAAAATTTTTGCTGGTATAATGCTATTTAGAGTGTATCTTCTGAACAATAGTTTTATTGTTGCTAAAGACGTTTTCCCTATCAAAATGGTCAAGTTTAAAATCTTCTAGTGTAAACACTGTCACAAAAAGCATGATTCCACCCGACTTCAGCGAGGTTTCAAATCACAGCTAGACTTCTATCCCCAATCAGCATTTGGCAAGGGATACAGGGACCTCTCTGCTTTCCTACTAAGCTAAAGCAGCTGCTCCTGACTATACCCAGACCTGCTTAACCACCACCCAGCAAAACTCCCAGCTGAAAGGAAGGAGATCACTGAGGAAGAGCTGGAATCACAGGGTGTGGGAAAGGGATGAGTGCTGCTGAGTTATGGACATACTTTGTTTCTGCCTTGTAAGGGAGAAATTAAGATTGAAGCAAATGTGAGTCATCTCTCTAAAATGAATTTGGAATATATTAAAATGTTACAAAAGAAATATCTCAGCCTTCTCTCACAGACACACACACTACATAAATATACAGTTGAACTCCAAAAATCTGGAAGCATTTTCAATAGCTTTCAAAGAAAGTCACACATGGATATCCCCCAGTAAAATACAGCCCTTTCACTTATTGTTTCAAACTGCTCTGCTCCTACAGAAACAAAAACCAAAGCAGTAGATGATCACGATTTAACACCAGGGCATGTCTAGAGTCTCAGGTCTTTGGCTGCCTAACCCATTAACCAACACGCAGGACAAGGAGCCGTTCCAGTAACTCGGCGGGTGTGCTCAGCGTGCTACGCCTTTTGTTTCTCATGCTGAAAATGTTCTGGTGGAACTGAAGCATAATTCCATTTGCAGTGCATGATGTATTTATATACAAAGGATGTATTTATATACAAAGGATAAAATAAACCATACTTTTTCTTTTTTGGGGGGGAGGTTATTCATTATGGTTTAAAATTTCTTATTACCATGCCTTTTGGAGGAACGCTCCTATATTCATAAGAGCCATCAGCAATAGTTTGCACAAATTAGATATTTAATGAAATTATAAATACTATCTATTTACTTCATATCATACAATTATGAAAAAAAGTTGTCACAATTTCTAGAAATACCAATAATTTAAATATGAAGGGTGATGTCATCTACTAGACCAGTCCTCAGACCGGAACTTAGACCTGTAATTAGACCCAACTCCATTAGTGAAGCTTGCAAGTCTTTAGACTGTAATCTCTCAAGGGTCAGTGCAACCATAGCACTGTTAGGAGTAGTGTTTTTTCTCCCAGAAGTGTGATCCAAAATGCAAACCTCCTCTGCAAAGGGCTGCAATAGCTAATGAACACTGCTATCAGAAGCAGGACTTCTTAGACATAGCTATCCAAGCAGTATGAAAAACAGGTGATGAAAAGGGAAGAGAGTGTTTAAATACCAACTTACGAGTGCAGGGCATGGATGCAGCATCATTTTCAGCTCGGAAAAAGCCCCGATCGCAGGTGCAGGAGGTAGAGCCTTCCCAGATGGAGTAGCTGTGAGGCGGGCATTTGGCACACGCAACATCTGTCGAGAGCGCCTTGTAGTATCCGATTTTGCAAGCTAGAGAGAGGGACAGGAAGGAAGAAGAGTGTTACTTGCCCAGGCTGTGATCATAAATCTCTGCCTTACTTATTCAAAATCAAGGCAGGAGACATTTCAAAAAGACCTAATGATGTCCTCTTAGCCCCAGGTGAAGAATTAAAATCATCATACTCTTAATGAGTACTCCTATGTCAGGAGATACCAATTTCTAATTCCAACAAGAGCCATTTTAAAAGCTGGCTTGGAGATGGCAAAAAAAAAATATGGACTTGTGTTGACACTGCCAGAAAATCAGCTGCCTCTTTGTGCTTACTGTGGAACTGCACACTGTTTAACCCACGTCCACCTGCATTCACACACACCAGAGCACGCAACAAAAGGGTGCAATTGCTTCATTCTATGACCGCTTAAGGAATGGCAGCTGACAGCCAGACCCTGCCAATTTTTAAGAGGGAATGGGACAGGAACCCACTGTGATTGGCAGTGAGGCCATGTGCCTGACATGCCCGGAAATGGCTCATCTCCCTCCTGGAAAGGCGGAATTAATTTGGCTCCCGATCCCCAGCAGAGGAAATCAGCAGTGCTCTCCCCTCCCCGAAGCCAGGACTCATCAGTGACTGCACCACTGGCATGAGGTCCCATGTGCGGCTTGGCAAGCTCTCCATGACATCATCTTTGTAAGTGCAATGCTTACACGGATGGGTACTTTTACATCACTTGGAAAAAACTCATTAGTATCATTAATAACACATTTTAACGGTGGCTAACGCGTATGCCATCTCAGAAATTTCTCCCTTGGCTTGAGATAAAAGCCAGCCACTGCCCTGCTTTCAGCACTATGGACAACAGAGAAAACACGTAAGCATGCAAACACGTAAAAATGAAAGGTAGTTCCAGGCATTTGCTGCACTACTCCCACTCGTGTCTGGCCATTGGTTGCTGCCCTAACACCAAGTCCCCCTCACACACTGCCATTTATCACTGCCCTAGTGCCACGGTCCCGTCTTCCTGCCCAATGCAGTGCGTAGTTCCCACCTGGCCCTGCCCAGCTCAGGCTCCTTCTCCTGCTCACCTTCCATCAGCTGCTCTGCCTTCCTTCCCCTTCTTTGATGAAGCTGTCCATATCAGGAATGGGGAGGGGTTTAGTAACACATTTATAAACCAGCAAGTTGCTTCCCTCATTAACCAAAGCCATTTCAGGAATTTCCCTAACGAGCCCTAACTTTACGACGTGCCGTGCACCATCTGCAGAAGCGCTGGGAGACCGGCCTGCTTTTGCTCGCTTTGGCTGCCACTGGACCAGAGAATCTTATAAAAACACATTGCTCAAATGACTAAGATTTATGCTTCCGGAGTTTACATACATCGCGCAATTAGATAAGGTTCAACTCGCAAGGTGCTTTCTGGCCCTGCTTCAAATGGCCTTGGGGTTTTGAGGAGAATCAGAAACCGCAGTGCTGGCAGGAGGAGCGGTGGGGCCAGGCCAGCCCATGCACAGCACAGCAGCGTGACCCCAGCATGGCACAACCGCCTGGGCACAGCCTGTCAGCTGGGCACAGCCACGGCCCCTGCTTGTGAAGTGAATGGATCAGGAAAAGAAACAAAAAAAAAAAAAGGGGGGAAATTAATTTCTCACTCTTTGCAATACGTGGTGAACGAGCTGTGCTATTGCTACAAGTCCTGCTGCAGCTGGCTGAACAGCAGCTGGTTCTGAGCTGAGATCTCAGTCCTGGTTCTGCTCTTCTGCCTCAGCCCAGCAGCACAGCCAGTACAGTGGGAAATAAGAGTCCAAGTGGAGAGCACACTAACTGCTTCCATCTGCTATTCAAGGGCTTAAAAAAACACATGAACTCTAACATTATTTTAATATGAGCATGATTGTTCACAGAAATTATTAAATGAAGAGCTACATTTTGCATTTCCCCAGAATTAGAGCACTCTGAGATGGTGTTGTTCACAGCAGCAAGCTCTGCACTGACTGCAGTGTGTTACGGGGAAGGCAGAAAAATGGAACAGGTTTGAGGATCCTTCCTCCGCTCACTCCCTTTACAGGGAATAGATGGATGCAGTGGGTACTGCAAGGTCAACAGACTGTAAGTCAAGGATTTTTTTCCCTTTGTTTGAAGCACTGTATTTTGCTTTCCAGTATATTAAGCCACAATCATTAATTTTTCAAGACCTGAAGAAGGCTCTCCCAGTGCAGTGACTGCTCTGAAGCACACACAGCCATTTTGCTCCAGCTGCATAGGCTGAGCCATCGGCTCTCTTTGCTTTCCCGTGCTCTGAGATTCACCACATTTCAGCACGTGGCACAAAACTGCGTTAGAGAACACGCTGCACTAAGCCAACAGTTTTACTCCCAGAGCTCGGTGGCATTGTCACTTCTTGGTTAAATCTAATCCTGCTAGGGCAGCTCCACACAAAGCCCTGCAGCCACAGCCATGACCAGCAGAGCCAGGGCAGGCAACAGAAGGGCTGCCTTGGAGCTCCCTGGCTCAGCAGGCCAACACACAGCCTATGCAGAACCTGCTCCATGGACATCCTGCCTGCCTGCAGATCCTCATCCCGCTGCTTTCTTAGGAAGGGCTTGCAGGGCAAGGCGGGCTATGAACAGCACTCTTGCACAGCTTTCAAAACATTCCAATGCGAGAAGATGAGTTCACGTGCGCTGTACAAACTGTGTTCCTTAGGTTTGCCTTAATTAGCTCTTTCTGTTAGCTTAAAGAAACAACAGTAAAAAAACCAGACATCTTTTCTCGCATTCAGGTTACAGCCCTCTGCACTGTATCCAAAGAAAATTCTGAAAATATTTTCAGTATCAAAATGCTCACAGTTTCTTTTAGAACAAATCTCCTTGATTCTAAAAGGAAGCCAGCTTGAAATAACCATGCTGATATCTTAGAGTTGCCATGTTACAATCTATTTAATTTCTATTTCCCCTAAAAGCAGGCAGGATTTGTCCAGCAGTGCCAGCCAGCGCCACAGGGTTTCTTTTATGAAACAAAAATGACCGAACTGATGCACGTCAGAGCTGCAAAAAGCGCCCAGAAGAATTACAGAATTTCGGTCCAATCTCCATGTAAATTTTCTCAGGCTGGTTTTCAAATTTCATTTTTCTCATTAAAACCTGATTTTCTAGTTTTTATGGCTTTTTTTTTTTTTAAAGGAAAAAACACATGTGTGGGCTGGAAAGTCTGCTTGCATGCTCTTGCCAAATGCTGAATTCTCCATTAGAAAATTTCAGCCAGCAATTTCAGAATTTCATAATGGATGGAGTTCTAGTCACATACTTCTATTTTACTGCAACTAAAAAGAATTAATATATTTTTAAACTATTTTAAAATAAGCTTTGATTCTTTTTTCCTCTGATTTCTGGATAAAATCTTAACGAGGAAAGTCCTCTTCAGCATTTTAAGCTGTTCAAGAAGATGGAGCACATGCAGCCCGGCTGCAGAGCCACCCCTTTACAAATCCCAGTGCTGAATGTGCCACCATCGAGGTGCTCTGCATGGGATGAGTTCCCCCTGGATGGAGCCACAATGGGGTCAGCAGTGGATGAGGAACCCTCACTGTGCTCCCATGTCCACTGGAGCCAGTGCTCTGCCAGGGATATTTGCTGTGATGGGCACATGGGTAATGCTGCTGACAGTCTGCGGGTGGAAAGGCATTGGAGCCAACTTTGAGGGAAAAAAACAAGAATAATATTCCGGGTTAAATGAAGGACAAAACAAATAATTTCAGAAAAAATACATCAGTGTTTTTCTTATAAGTTTCAGACCGAAAAGAAATTTGTGTATCAAATACTTTGATAGCACATTATATGTTTTGTCGTCAGCAGTTATTTTTTCTACGGCTCCTGTCTGTGTGAAAATATTTTAAGCTCAGGCTTTAATTGCACCCTTAGGAATAAGAAGTTACTTTTATTTTCCCCCTCTAATGTTCCTCCTACTCTTTAAAAGGATGGATTTTCTCCCTCAGATTGTAACAAAACCACATCTGCCACATAAGTAGGCAGCATCTTCTCAGCTCTCTTTTACTGTTATTACCATTTCTGAGCAGATTTTTGTGTGTTAATTATAGAACTCAATTGTTTGGATAGTCTCTTTTGATGAGCTTTCTGCCCCGCACCATGAACTCCTCTGTTATTGTACAGCTGTTTGAGTTCCAAATGCTCATCAGGGTTTTCTAATTGTCAAGCTGTCCCAGCGACTAGTTCTTTTGACCTAAAAGTCAAAGAAAGGGAGTCACCCTTGTCTCCCCGACATGAATGCCAGGGGAGCCCCAACAGCCCCCCTAATGCCTACGAGACAATGCCTTTCCAGATCATTGCCACTACAAGCATAATTGGTTTTGGGTGAAATGAGAAGATTTTAAATAGGATGAATTAATGAGTTTCTTGTAAAATTAAGTCGTTCTCCTGGTCCAATCTAATTACTCACTGTAATGCCCCTGAGGGTGATAAATAAAGATCCTTAGAAGCCAGAGGGGAAAAAAAAAAAAAAGAAGTGTCTTCTCTTCAGTCTTTCTTACAAGTCAGGTTGTAGAATTAGATGCAACCTACCAAATAATGTTTCGAAGTAAGGTCACATTCCTTTGATGTTCATGCTGCAACATCTTTACTGCCTGTTTTACCTTCTTTTAAGAACAACTCTATGATTTCTATACGCTGAGTTCCACATCTTTAACCCCTCTCCAATGAGCACAGCAGTATTTCCACACACCAAGCCAGTTTTTCTATTGTATGAATGACAAGCGGAAGCAAAAACAGTCTTGCTAAAGACAATTTTGGGACTCTGGAGCAGTTTCCCTCCTTGTGCCGGCTCAGCCTAGATTGAACCCACCGCAAGGTAAGGACAAAGGATGGTGTCAGTGACTAGTGGATGGATAGTTCAGTTTTTGCACCTGGAGAACAGGAAGCTCACCTGATGAAGCTGAAAGATGTGAGGAGCAGGTAGCCAGGGAGATCTCTGGCACCAGTACCATCCAAGGTCTTCTTCTGCATCCTCAGACGAAAAGGGATGAGGCGCAGAGCGCTAACTGCAGCTGCCGATTGCCTCAGCACATCAAAGGTGTCAGCGCATGGCTGCTCCCTGTCATCAGGCAAAGCCCTCGTGCTCTCATACACATCCCATCAGTACCCATGGATGTCTGTTAACTTACACAGGCGCCCCTATGACAATTCCAGGCCTGGAAGACCAGGCAGCCAACCCAACCAGCAAAAATCACGGCAAAGAAGGTGTTCAGGCACTGAGCCACTGAGCAGTGGCACCACTTTTTCCCCAGCCTACCTTCCAGCCTCACGTTAGGAGGCTCAGCTGGGAAGTCTCTATCAAGGCACTGTAAAAGGAAAAGCAGCCCACTATTTGCTGCCCTTTTGTTTCGTTTTATCTGAAATTAAAACAAATAAACAAAAAATAGAAAGCTAAAGATGAAGGGATTGGGTAAAAATAAAAATAAAAACTCTTTCTTAGCGAAAAGTCAGCACTTTCCATGAGCAACAAAAATCCCAGGCTGCTCTGCTCTCTGCAGGAAGAAGTTTGCTAGGACTGGCAATGACTGGCAGAGCAGCCAGCCTTGTGGCAGCGGAAATGGGAAGGGCTGCTTGCTCTGCCAGGGCTGCAGGACGCCCTGCCCTGCCTGCAGCCGCATGTCCAGCCCAGCAGAGAATGACAGGCACACACAGCCCAGGAGATTTAATGCACAAGGATGTGCTGCTGAACTGGGGAACCAGCACCTCAATGATTTTAATAAAAAATTCAAATTTTCATTAATTTATGAATTAATAAGAATTTAAATCAAGATATTGTCTTTCTCAAAAGTAGAAATTGGGCTGCTTTCCTTTGTTCAGTGCAGACAAACCTAGCGCTGCCAGCACGCCTCTGCAAGTGCTGAGAGCACCTTTAACGCGGTACTGAGCTCAGCGTCCAGATGCTCTCCAGTTCCAGCTGCTCATGCTGTCACTGCGCTCTGTCACAGACTTCATCCAGTTTTGAAAGTTTAATCACCTTTCTGCAAGCCGGGAGATTTAGGAGATGAGTCAACTAATCAGTTTCAAATAATTACTCAATTAGAAAAACAAGTTGACAGTTTTCCTTGAACAGAAGCAGCAAGAGGAGAATCGCTAAACTAACAAATTTTAAGTCAATTTAAGAGGTTTTTTTGTTTTTGTTTTTAAACAAGAAAGAAAAATGATGGCATGACGGTTTTGTTTGTTTGTTTAAGCAACTAGATTTTACAGAAAAAATATGAGTGAAGTGTTAAAATATACAGTGAAAGCTGGCTAATTGCCCTGAATCTCCACGTTAACAAGCCCTAATCCTGCTTACAAGCTCCTCTCCCCAGCTGTGTAAAAGCGCTGATGGGAACAGAGATCCACATCTCGAAGCACTGTCCGGCCAGTGGGGGATTATCTCTCATCTCCTAAATCTTGACAACTCTGTAAAAAGGCAATTAAACTTCCTAAATTAGATAAAGCCTGAGACAGAGTGCTGTACTGCTTGACACTGAAAGGCCTAAAACTACCATCACGTAGCCCCAACATCACTGTTTAACACATATGCTTGCTCTTAACAGCCATCATCTGAAGGCTTGTACTAAAAAGAAGTACTGATTAAGGCGTTAAAGATAAATAACAAGTTATTTTCTATTATTTAATAATATATGCTAATGAGACATTGCAATTTGCCTTAAGTAATTATTACATTAATCCCCTCCAAGGAATTTCCTATTGACAAGAATTTGTGGATTCATTCTGAACATAAATCCTTTAATGCTGTTTCCTTTGTGCAAGTGGAATGCCACTCACTGCAGCAGAGCTGTAATGTTTTCTGCCACTGTTTGAACTCCTATCACAACTGCAGGAGCCAAGTCCTTCCAGCTAACCGGAAAGCTGATAGCTCTGGAGCTACAGCAAGATGCCTTAATATGGTTTAATCATCACATCCTCTCTAAATGGCCGTACAACATGTCTTAAAAAAAAAAAAAGCTATTTTTGTCTTCCCATAGAATTGCTTGACACAAAGGTTTTGGAAGATGCCTAAATATAGACAGTTCTGATGAGATCAGGGTCTAAGCAAGATAACAACTCTGCACTATTTTTGACCATTTCACAAAGACACTGGAACACAATGGCTTCAAACAGATGCTGCTTCGGCTCTCCCCAGTGCTAAAGGAAATAGAGGAGGTACTGCTGAGAGGCTCCCATCAACAGCACTGTAAAAAACTATCAATCCTCTACTAAGTAGTACATCAATCAAAATAGTGCAGTGCAAATCATGATCCATTAAGTACTTCACACTTGATTACTCATGACATTTTAGAGAGGGTCATACATTGATGAGTTGCTTCTCTCTTCTTTGCCCTTTGCTGTTTGGAGTGCATGACCACTTTTAGTTCATTACTGATGCAAAGATTATCATGAAGCTTAATTTCAACAAGACAGGAAAACAGCAGCTCAATTGTTTGTGCTTTTCTCCTTAAATTTCCAAAGCTGTACGTTTCTCCATTCTATGCAATCACACCTTTTCAGAACTGCCCGAAATGGGTGCTGTGCAAATGCACCTTATTTGAACTTGGCATTTTCCAAAGATTTTTTTGAAAGCAGAGAAGAATGACTCAAACCTCCCACCATTTCTCTAGATACCTCTTTTTACCCAATTCTGAAGATGAGGTTACAGATTTGTTTCAAAGCCACATCTAATTCAGAAAACCAACAGTATACAGAGAGGCATCTTGGAGGTGACCTTCTACATTTGCTCTCACTTAAGGCCTGGTGCCTCTCAGTGAGGTGTGATCTCATGGCTACAAGGGCTACAGGGTTTCTCTAGGTCTCTTTACTCCATTTCCTGGCTCTGTCAGATACTGAGGACAGCTCCCCCACCTTCCTCTTGCATCCACAGTGATGATGTGTATCATCGTTTGAAGACAAAACATCATTCTTTTGCTTTCCAGCAGATCTGGCCTCAATTTCTGCTAAGTAAATTTCAGGTCATCTCCCCAGGGATAACATATGCACACAGCCTCTTCCCACAGGAGCTAATGGTAAGAAAGCAGCGTTGAGGAGAAAGCAGGGCTGTTCCTCTAGAACCACTTCATTGACCTGTACAACTTCACAGACACCCTAAGTATAAACCCCATATCACCGCCTCAGTTTATGCATTTATAAAGCAGCAATAAAATTCACAATAGAAACACTGAAAAGCTGTTGTGAGGTTTAATTAAGCAATGAGTGTGTACAGGGCACCCTGAGATCTCCAGATAACAAGGCATCCATGTGAGAGAGGCGATTACTTCTGATGAAACAAACGCATGGCAGCAGCCTGGCACATTCAGCAGGGAATGTGCTGGGCTGCCTCTGCCCTCCTCTCACAGTGCAAAGGGAACCCACAGAAGCTGTTTACCTGCTCTCTGGCAGGATGGTTAGGAGCAAGGCAGAGAAATGCCAGCACAGGCTGTATTGCTCAGAGCTGTGAAGCTGTCCCTGTTTGAAAATCAAGGGAGCTGGGAGTATGCTCCTGTCAATGAGCCTTTCAGTAAAGAGGAATAATTTAGAAAGAATAGGAGAGGAATAATTTAGAAAGAATAAGAGAGGAATAATTTAGCAAGAATAGGTGGAATCCCCCACCTTGGGGGGATCTGGTGGCTGCAAGGGGAAACAGATTTTGGCAGTTCCCACATTCTTTTGTCAAACTCCTCTTGTCTGGGAAAGAATGGAGTGCCAGAAGCCCTTGCAGGTGAATACCTTTGCTGTTTCAAGTTCACTTGATTTAGAGAGATCTGGATGTTTGGAAAGTTATTAATGAGATCAGCAAATCCTTTCCATGTATAAATTATAAATCACCTTCAGCAATGCCATGCAAATTACCAAGTCAAGTGAGAACATGTCTATTTATCTGTGACAGTCTTTTATCACCAACAAATAAAAGCAAGAGAGGGAAGCACCTGTGGAGAAAGACATCACCAGCAGCACTGGGGTGCAGCGTCAGGTCACAAATAGCAGCAGGATCCCTGGCTGGGGGTCATCTATTGCAATTGAAGGAGGTGCCAGCCCAGGCACTGCCACAGCCTCAGGAAGGCAGCGGAGGTGCAGGTTGCACTGCAGGGCTCAGCAGGGAGACTTCCACTACAGCACAATGGCAGTGGTGGGCAGTGCTTGCAGGGCCCGGTGAGCACAGTGTCCCCAGCACTGCAGCTATGTCTCCTCAGGAGCTGAAGTAACAGCCAGTGCTGCTGAAGGAAAGAGAGGCCTCTCTCCCCTGTGGAGGGCCCCATGTCACGCAGGAGCTCCCATGGAGCACTAGAGCCAGCCTCAGCCTGAGTGGTGGCCAGGCCCTGAGACACAACATGGGGACAGGCAGTGCCAGCCTGCAGGGCCTGTACCCACATCATGGGGATGCAGAAAGGCCTCCTGTCCCATTGCTGTGTGATGTCATGTGGCTGATAATTAGGGGAAAGTGGCAAAACAAACACAGTTTTGCTTGTAATCTGGAAAGGCATCCGTCTCCTACAGAACTACTGGCAAATAAGCTTAACAATAACATCACATTTTTGGCTCAGAAGCCCTCGTGGCTGACACGATTGAGCTATTAATCCAAATATCTACACGATACATAAATGAGCACAAGATAATAAACAAAGAAATTCATTGCGGTAAGCAGCAGCTATTTAGAAATGGCCAAAAGCACCACTGACTTCAATCCAGGCCACAAAAATTCACTCTGGGAAAGAAACCTGGCCCTGAGTCTGGCCAAGGCCCCAGCACTCCGTGCCGGTGCGTGACTCACATCCTTCCCATCAGCCACGCTCTCCCTGGTCTGATAAGCTCTATCAGTTCATGGCTCTCATGAGCACAACTTATCTAGTCTCAGTACATTGTATCAAGACTTAATTCTGCCTCGACAATTAACAGAATGCTATCAGTGGTATCCCAATTGCATCTTGGATAGCCCAGGAGACTGAGGCACTGTCAATTAGGTAACGTCACACCTACCTGACACAGACACCTGGGTGCACAAGGCCGTCATCTTTTTTCCGCACACTCATTTCACTTTCCCATAAGTCACAAATGTACAGAGTAATCTTTGCTTCCAAACCTCAGCCAAGCAGACATGTTCCCCCTCTCCTCTCCCTTTGTTACTATCTGTCAGTTCATTCAAATTAGACAAACCCATCCTGAGGAGCTCCACCTGCTTTGCCAGTGTTTCTGTGACTGTCAAGTTTCACACATTAAAAAGCACCACGCAACTACAGATGGATGAACCCCATGAAGAGCCCAGCAGCCATCCCTGACCATCAGAGGCTTCCCCCTGGTGCACACCCCACCACAGTACTATCTGCTCTTTGCCTCCCATCACCAAAGCCTTCTCACCATCAATTTGTTAGGTGCCCCAGACAGGACCACTGTTTGCTTCAATTTCCAAACACAGCATCACTAGATCACCAAAATCCATATTAGCCTACCAGGAAAACATAGGAGAACCTGTTCTTTTGAATACTAGTCCTCAGACCAGCATATTGATTTTCTGTGTTCTTTACTTGCTATCACTTTGTAATCTTTTCCTTGCTTTCATTCAGTTGTTAAGAAATACACATGCAAACGCACAGCTAAGAATTTTCTAACAACCAAAATAAGTATTTTGTGCATAATGAGAATTTGGGGCAGTAGAGCAGCACAGTGAAGGACAAG
Organism: Phasianus colchicus; assembly: GCF_987193195.1. Lineage (NCBI taxonomy): Eukaryota > Metazoa > Chordata > Aves > Galliformes > Phasianidae > Phasianus > Phasianus colchicus. Next base: position 8,475,240 of record NC_143445.1, read on the forward strand.
CAGGGCTGCAATGCTCTGGTTGTGGTGCATCTGACATGTCAAGTTTATTCTCAAGATGTATTTTTCCTTTGTGAAGGTGCACTCAAACAGCAGCCACTAATGGGCCAGTAAATTTGCACTATGCCAGGCTGAGCTCTGGATGCATGAGATCAGTCACTAACATGGGGAGGGGGGAGATGGATATTTCACCATATTTTATTTTTATGCATTTGCTTACATTTTGCGAATGCGCCACTTAAATAGAGCTATTTTTTTAAATTGTGCCCAACTCATCATGGAACATAAGCAATCTTTCAAAAGACTCATATGAATCACCTCTGTCAACAGTAAGTGGGTTTTAACATTGTGAACACTTAGTGACATTACTCAGAAATACACAAACACGCCTGTTCCCCTGCACAGTCATTTCAGGACATCAGAAGGGTATGAGGTTTGAACATATAACAGAATGAGAGAAAATTCCAGGTCTAAATTAAAAGTCCCCTACCCCAGATTGCCCTAAAGCGCCAAGGAAGGTCACTACCATATGGGAACATTTACACTGGGCTCATCCTTGGTCTTAAAGACCTGCCTGTGACGTTCCTATCCTCCTGAGCCATGGAGATGAGGCAGCAGCCTGCTGGCCCAGGCTCTGACTCACTCCAAACCCACTCCTGACCCCAGTCTGGCCCACCATGGCATGCCCAGTGAGATGCCATGGGCAGAAATGGTCCAGGACAGTTCCTGTCTCTGCAACACACAGGATACTCAGACAGCAACCAGAGATGCTGAGTACACAGGACAGAAGGGATGGCTGTTCCACTAAAAGCGCTCCCAGAACTGCTAAGGAGCAGTCTCAGCATCCAAATACTTTAATAGTTACCTGAACATTTGCAGAGTTGACGCTGACTCAGAAACCAACTGCACTCAAAATCCTGCAATTGGGGATTAACTGTCCTACCTCTGAGCTCGTCCACCCTGCTACATGTACAGTAAATGACAGAAAGCATTTGCAATTCAAAGCACTCACAGATTCAAGGTCGGAGTTTTCCCATTTCAAGAGTTCTCCATATATGCAAAATCCAAAGTGTGGATTCTGACAGATTGATTTTTTAGAATCTATTTCAGGATAGCAAATATGAAAGCAATCATTATTTCAGCTTCTTGAGGGGGACTTCCCTGTCAGTGTGCACTGGTGATTTGTTAAACAAAATGTTTTGCAGTAAATCACATGGAAATGTGAACTCAGCAAATGCCAGAGGCAATGACAGGCGGATATAAATGACAATTAGAAAGGTGTGTCCGGATGCTTGAGGTATGAGCAATGATAAAGTGCTTGTGAAATTTCACCTGCCTGGATTGGGACAGAGGTTGTGGCCTTGGAGAAAAAAAAAAAAATCAGATGTGCTAATTAAAAAGAAAAATATATGTCTGAGTTGACATCCAAATATTCCAGTCTCAGCAGGGAATAAAACCTACAGATTGTGGGAATTAGTCTGAATCAGACCTCATTAAATGGTCACGGCAAGGTTGGAGAAAGAATACAAGCCAATGGTTACTGCAGACATCTCCTCAGCTGGTGAAAAGACCAAATTCTTTTCACATAATCACTCATTTGCACTCACAGGCTTCTAAAATGGATTTAGCAGATCTCTGTTCACCTTCTCTAAGCTGCTTTTGACTTTTCAGAAAATATACTAAACTGATAACAATCCTCTCAAATTCTGAGAAAGAAAAGCAGACAGACATATACTTCAGCTGATTAAATGTTCAACATTAAGAGCATCCATTACCATCACCAGCAGCTAGCGATGACTAACAAAGACGAACATGAAATCACATTACTGCATTCAGCAAACCTTCAGAACGTGCCACTTTCCAGTCAAAAATAGCATACCTTCCAAGCCCAGGCTTCGTCAGCCCATTCTGTCAGCAGTAAAAGCTGTTTTCTAGGCCACAGCACTTTCCATTAGTGCAATGTGATTTGCCACTGCATTTTTAGAAAGCTGAGGTGAACATGTAATACAGAGGGGCAGTGAGTAATCCAGAAATGAAAGTCTCAAACTCCCCATGTAGGGCAAGGTCACAGAACAGTTGCCTATGGAAACCCCCACGCAGAGTCACCTGCATACCACACAAGGGCTGTGTATTCCCAGCAGCTTTTCACTAAGAGTATTTCAAATAAACAGTGATACATCCCCACCAAATGACTTAAAAATGTGGACATAATGACTTCTCATGTGGCTTTATATGCTTCCGCTTATGAATGCATCATCTGGGCGGTTTTATCTCCCGCATTACTTGATTCTTGAGAAGTTCCAATTGTTACTCATGTTGTTTGAGTGATATCTGTTCCTGGTAACAGGGAGAGGAAAACAAGTCAAAACAAAGCTGCCCAGTATTTTCAAAGCTGCAGTGTAATAGTTATCTAGAATAAAGTCCTGCCTGAATATTTGTAGGAAGCGTCAAACCATATAGAAGCAGTGATGAAAGAACTGGCGGCATTTTTTGATAGAGAAGATAATCATTTATAAGCTACCAGCAAACTAAACAAAAATTAACAAGCTCCATAAAGCAATTAAAATTCAAAATGTAAAATGGATATAATGACTCAGCAGCCTGATCACTACTCTCATAAAACCAGCTTAATAACATACGGGCAGAGTCTTCTCACATCAGCACCAACATAAATTTAAGTAGCAAATTGAAATTCTCATAATTAATGGTGTTTCGCTGATGTAAAAGCTGGAAGACAGGAGAATCAGACCCAAGGGCTGTGTGCGGAGAAGACAAACATGAAATGAGATCTGAGCAATGCACTGTGCTGAGGATGGCTGGGCTCAAATCTCTGTGCAGGTTGGGGGCCAGCTGCTGGGAACTGTGCAAGAGGTGCCGCATTACTAAAATCTGTCTGAAGACAATTAAGCGGGCACTGTCACTCTCATTTAAGCATCAACGCACATCCTTCCAGGCAATGGGAAAAAAAATCCTGGGATGATAGCCTAAATATTCTCCAGTGGGTTTAAAAATAAAATTAAAAATAAAAAAAATAAAAAAAAAACCAATGAGAAAACAAGCCCAGAAGGAACAGAACACTGTGTAAACTCCCTGTTTCTGCATTGAATCCAGCCTCATTACTAGGGAGGACAGCCATCCCCTGCTTTGACCCCCTTTCTGCATTTGCCAAGTGACACTACTTACAACTCGCTGTATGTAACTCAGGCTTGAAAAATAATTCTACTTCTGGACTTGAAATTTAAAACATGTTGCAAGTCTGACTACAATGAAGCTCTGTCAGCCTCCCCAATAGCAAGGATGGCTTTTTCAGTGTTTAAAGTCATTGGTAAGCATGCCGTGCATGTCTAAAGCCATCTCTGTATCATTTCCTTACAAAGACAACTTTGGCCCTCACAAGAGACAGCCTTAAGGTAACACTGCATGTACCAGCAGGGCAGTATCCCACACTTAGGGTTTGGGGTTTTCTGGAAAGGCCCTGGCTGGCACTGCACCACTGGCCCTCTGGTAACTCCCTGAGAGTCAGGAACACAGCAGGGTATTTGCAGGATGAGTTTCAAGAACCCTCAGTTATCACAGTATGGTTTGAGCAGCACCCCAGAACCACAAGGCAAGCTGATGTGCTGAGATTCAGCCATCTTGTTCACATGCCAGACGTCACTGACTGTTTGAGATCAGCTTTTAACTCTGGATGATGAGAGTTCAAAAATCAGCTAGGTGCTGCTCTTCCAGTACCTGTTTTGCCAAAGCTGCGCCACAAATAAAGCAGCTATTGCTCATCGCTAGCACAGCCCCTGTGAGAGATAGCCCTGGAACTCATATTAGAGCTGCACTGCACAGCAACTGGGACACCACTCGCCTGCAGAGAAGGCAGGCAGGATGTTCAGGCGAATGGCACAGGACATGAATCAGAAAGCCTCCAGAGCCGGGTCTGAAGGCAGCAGGCAGCAGCAGGCAGGGCGGAGGCTGCAGTCTCTCCTTCGCTCCTCCACACCCTCCCCGGGGCTGTGCCTCGAGCTGGCGAAGCGGAGCCAGGCTGAGGAGGAAGCACAGCCTCGCTGCAATCAGGGGCTGCTTAAGGAGCCCCAGGCTTTAGGGATTAAAGGAGCCGGCCTCGGGCTCCTCCTGATCTGTACTCAACCGGTGCTGCCTCATCAGAGCAGAAATCCTGCTGAGGGCAGTGGCAGCAGCCTGAGAGTTGGGAGCTGCAGGTGTTGCCCTGCAGCATGGTGGAGCTGCAGGCACAGGACGGCCTGGCGGCTGACACAGGGCCTGCAGTCCTGCCACGCCTGCCTCCACCGGCACCTGGCCAGGGGCCCCACACCCTCCTCTTCCTTCCCTTTCAGGATTTTTGGACCAAACCAGCCTATCCATAACAGTTCAAGTACCTCAGTCTGCCATTTATGTGGCTGATGCCTGTGCTGCACGAGGTTCCCGGCAGTCAGCAGCTACATATATATCTGGCAACATTGCCCCCCAGTGTATTCACCACACCTTGTCTTCCCTTCTCAACATGAAATTTTCTTAGGTCATGCAAAATAAACGCAGAGAACCAGAAAGACATCTCTTTCCTTTAAAGGCCTTCTGCTTCTCCTTTCAGTTTTCCACTGTTCACACATCCCTTTCTCACAGACATGACCAGACCCAACCACACACAGATGGGAATTCCCAGCTGCTCTCTCCTGGTGCTCAGCCCACCCTACAGCCCTGCCCTGGGATCCCATCACTTCTCAGGTCACTGCTGCTGACCCCAGCTGTCCTCCTGCTGCCACCTCCTCGTCATAACCAGGCTACCAGCAACAGCTCCACAGAACAGCCTCGAGTCCAAAAGGTGGCTAATTCTTTACGTTTCAAGTTGTACACGGATTTCCCCTGATATGCAATGGCTTCCTGCATCACTCTGTGTAGCTGACGTTTTTCTTCAGAGGATGATCCTACCCATGTCTTCAGGCAATTAGAAACACAGATTACTTTCCCCTCTCCCTTCCTGCTGCCCCAGGCCAGCAGTCCCCATGAGCACAACCCAGCAGCAATGCAGGCCAAGCACTGAGGCACATGGGGCTGAGGAGTATTGCAAAAGAACACATTCAGTCTGTTCCAGCTCTAGACAAGTCTTTATGAGCTAAGACACCTAAAAATGTTCATATTAAAATCAGTACAATCTGTCACTTCTAGTTTATGAAAACCTAAGACGTTGCTAGAACTCACTTCATTGCAAAGAATAGTGCCTGTGGCTCCGCACTGAGCTCCTGAGTTCACATTACCAAGCAAAATCAGCACTGCAGACTGAAGTTACTCTTTGATCTGGTAAATAAATAAATCCATAGTGAATTCAAGTTCAATTACAGTGTTTAGATGCATGACTGTAGCAAGCTAGCAACAAAGTGCCACTTTCACATAGAAAACATGCATTAACATGCACATGTTACAAAAAAGGTCCATTGGCTCTATACAGGTTTGTGAAAAAGTATTTTGGCAGTTTTATGCAGGCTTTTATATGTATTTGTCAATACATTACATTGCAGTTCTAGTCACTATGAGCAGCCCACTATGACAAAGAAACTCCTAGCTTCATATACTGAAAAGTAGAACTTGCTTTACCGATATCTGCGTGTGCGTGCTTCCATGCATATTCACAAATGCAGTTGTTGCTACCGCCAAAATTTCATTTGCATGCAAAATACCTCTGGTGCAAATTACCAATAACATAAGGGAGCCCATGAAATGTTAAAGACTTCAAAGGATGAGAGAAAAACTATTTGCATTTTGGGACTGGTCCAAAGCACATTAAAGTCAAGGAGAGTCTTTCCATTGGCCGCAACAGATGTTCTGACTTAAGGAAGTTTTGATGCAAGTTATTGACATAACAGTAGCCAACAAGACCACAAAATCCATTTTCTGAAGAAACTGAATGATAACTTTGACAAGTGCTGGTTTACTGCTTTTTGCCATGGCAGTTTTCTCCCAGTTTCCCCTGGGACAATCTTTGCTACATCTCCTCCTGCCTGCAATGCATCTGTCTGTCCTGATACCCCACATTCATTCCAGTTTTTACACCTACATGTTTTTCTGTTATCAATGACTTTTAAACTCTTTCCACATCTGCAGATACCTAACCTTGCAATAGTGTTATCCAATTTCACGAAACTGACTTATGGGACAAGTACCTATAAAGGATGACATTACAACTGCGAAAATAGGTTTTGTTAGATCCCTAACTATAGGGCATGCAGATATCAATTGCTTTCAGTTGTTGAAAAACTGCTGGTGGCTTTCAGGACAAGAACAGATAAGAGCAGCTAGAGTTTATTTGTGAATGATCAACTTAATCAATATTGCTTCAGTGATCTATGTTCCATTCAAACAACAATTTAAAGCAACCACTCATCCAGTCCAAACATAGTAACGCCCTTTACAACAGGGCAGAAATACTGTCCAAGGATGAGAAGCAGAATGTAGTATAATAAAAAAACTGGACTTGCATAAATACAGGTACTAGGTAGAGAAATAATGCCATGTTTATTTAAGTAAGCTTGAATAATTTATTCATTTTAGAAAGGAACATTTTTCCTGGCATGATCCAAAAGGAAATGGACTAGTAAGGGGTATTTCTCTAACAAAAATGCCCTCAACAAATGCCGTATCTATTCTATGTGTAACCAGTAAACAAAATCAACCCCACAGCAACAGAAAAAAAAGCACTAGGACATAGTGTACATTTTTCTTCCTTACTATACTTCAAAGTCATAAGCACTCCTCATATTTCACAGTAAGAGGTTTTATTTCTTGGTTCCCACAGCTCAGGTAATGATATCGTAACTCAGAGGAGGTGCAAGGCTTGCTATAGCTCTGACCTCGTAAACAATCTTAATGCCCCTTCTCCACATCCCAACACATGGACATGAAAATGCCAAAGTAAGCAGCCAATGCCTCCTTAGCGGGTACCTGTTCGTTCAGCTTGTAAGCGAGCACATGCTGCACATTAAGACCAACCTGGGTGCACAGAAAAGTTGCCATGTGCATGCAGGAGGCCATCTTTCAACAAGCTGAGAAATTTGCCAAATACCTGAGCTGCGTGGGAGGGAATGCAACATTAGGTCCAACCACAGCACAGACAAACAGAGCAAGGCACGCAGCACTGCATCTGAACAAGGTGGCAGAAGCATCAGCACCTCCAAGCTGCCCACTCTGGCTCTGGTCAGTGGACTGGGACACTGAAATGCAGGGACAGGGCTCCAGAGCCAAGTCCTGCTCAGACTGAAACTGCTTCTCTTGAGGAAAAGGAGCTGTGAGAGATTGAGATCAGGTCTCTATTTCTAGGTCAGACCTCAAAGGGCTGCGTCACAGCTACATAAAGATACAGATGGAGGGATCCCATAGCAACTGTGCAAGAGCATTTAGTGCAAAAGGCAGGTGCACACTCTGGTTAGTCTTCCCCTGTGCCACAGGAGGATAGCCTGTACCCAAACCATGCTACCAGAAGTTCCAGTAGCTTGTTCTGAAACCCCCCCCAGTGCACTGATCAGTCCATGTCCCAGGGCAATCTGCACTGGCACTACAGATCTCCATGACTGCGATTTTTTTTTCCCCCTCAGATCTCACTTAACCTGCTCTTTTTGCTACTTAAGCCCACTATTTCCTGCCCATTACCAGTTCCATCTATATAATAAACTTGTACACATGTCTGCTTCAAGAAGTGAGGCATTTCAAGATCTCTTCAACTCTAAGCAAGTCCAAAATTCAAACTCCTTGAAGACAGCAGAGCAGTAAGTGCTAACACAGCCCTCGTGCCCTTTTGGCCTGTGTATCCAGGAATCAAGGTCTGGTCTAGTTAAAAAGACACCGCCTAGTATTTCAAGTATTTCCTTCTGGAATAAAGCCAAAATCATGCCAGATGATATGAACAGAAAAATCAGAACCCACTATCTTCTGAAAAAACTTTCTGAGGAGCAAAAAGGAAAAGCACTCCCTTAAAGAAAATTCATCTTCCCTTATCACATGTACTTATCTATTATCAAAGGTGTACTTGCAAGATTCATGTCTGCTGAATTCAGGGCATTAAACAATTTCCTTCAAGAAATTATATGCACACTGGATGAAGGATGCAGGAATTACGAGCTAATACAGAAAGAAAAGACAGGTCAGAGCAGTGCTGCACCATCCTCATAGTAACTCCACACATTGTCAGTAATGCGTACACTTCAAATTTAATTTTATACCAGGCTTTTGTTTCTTCAAAGAGCTTCCAAAAAAAAAAAAACCCAAAAAAATAAATAAACACAACTGAAGAGGACAGGGGATGTTCTCCAAACACAGCTGTGAGGTCTGATTTTCTGAGTGTTTCTTTCACACAACTCATCCATGCCCCCCATGCTGCAGCTGACAACTACTTCCCAGTCAGGAATCCATCAGGGCAGGGGCACCAGCCAGCTCCACGCTTACATGTTGTGGAAAAACTGCTGGGAAACATTAAAAGCCTTGTTCCAGTTATTGCCAATGTTATGGTGCAGGAGAACAGCAAGTCTTTGGTCTTTTTGATTGTAGGGAGCACTAGGTAAGTTGCCAAGTATCACATACACACACTCCAGATTGTTTTATAATGGGCAAATGCTGCTCTTCATTGTACTCTGACACTCCCCAATAACTCTGTCCGAGAGATAGAGCTCTAATATCTGATCTAATTGCATTTAAAAGCCCAAATGAGGCTCTTGCAATCTAAGCTGAAGCAGGTAAGTTTCTTCTGTGCCCTACCCACAAGTTGCTGTGAGACAATACTTACAACACATTGCAAATTTCTGAAGAGTTATTCCTTCCAAACACCTATCTTCCTTGTTACTCAGCTGGCTGAAGGGCAGTTTGCCATCATTTATACAGAGGCACAGAGAGAACTGAATGGCAATTAGTCAGCATTTGTGAAAACGAATGCCTCACCTTTAATAATTGCACAGTCACATTTCTTTGTGCAGGGTCAACCAGAAGTCCGGAAGGGAGACTTGCTGATTGACACAAATATGTTTGTATTTCAAAGGGCAAACTACAAAGTCAAATAAAAGGCAATGTTTGCACAAGAGTTAACTGAAGCCATTTGGCATTCGCAAAGAGCTCAACAATCCCACGGAAAAATGTCTGTCCTTTGCTCTGCCACAGTGCATTTTTAACTCAAACTTTAATACAGGTGTACAGAGAGGTCACATTACCATGATCCCTGCAGAAGGCTAGCTAAACGCACAACCACAAGAAAGGACTTAATAGTGACCTTTGAAGAAGTAAAGCAACATGGTGGGCAAAGCTCCGAGCTCCTTCTCCCAACCATGCCCACAGTGAGCAGGCAGCTGCTAAAAGCTCAGTGCAAGTTCCAGCTACAGAGCACCTCCGTTCGCATGGAAGAACAAACCAGACTCAAAACGGGACGAAAGACGGAGAGGAGACCTTCTTTCTCACACTTCTGTACACCAATTACAGCTCATCCAGGACCCAAAAGACCAGGCCTTTCCAGTCACCGTTCAGTGCAGCTTTGCAGGAAGGAGACAGGATACTCAATAAGGCCACACTGCTCCTGGGACTGTTCCGCTCCTGCTAAGACAAGTGCTGGATCAGCCCTTCGCTGCACCCGCTCCATTCAGCCTCCACCAGGGCCCTCGCAGCTCGCTGTTCCCAGCAGGCACTGCCTCCTGCCCCAGGGCCGGCAGCTCTCCTTGGCAATGTTGTGGCTCTGCTCAACTGTCTGCCTGCTGCTGCCCCAGCTCTGCACACAGGATTTTGTTCTTCTTTCTCTCACAAATCAAAGTGCTTCACTTACCTTAAAGTTCCAAATGGGCGCTTTCACAGTGCTCCAAACCCTTTGAGCTCTCTTTCCCAAGCTATTAGGTGTGTGGAATTCAAGGTCACTGGATACATTAATTTTGGGTACATTAAAACGGAGTACCAAGCGCTCGTCTTCAAAAGAGGCACTGAGAATTTTTAAGGTGAATCAATTACATGGATTAAGCATCTGCATATGGGTAGATTCAGCCAAAAGAACAGAAATATTCTCACAGGTGATTAATGATGCACTTCAATGATACACACAGCCTTCACATCTTTGTTGACTCCTCTCAACTCTCCCCTTACCTAGACAGGCCTTCAAACCTCAAAGCGTAACTGAACAACGTACTTCATCAGCCGCATCTGTGCATACACGTACCCACCCAGCACTACGCTGTGTGCAGCCTAAAGCACTGGGACCAACACTGTTATCATGGCTCTTCAGGAATCTTCCAAACATAGGTCAGCATGACAGGAGCGAGTATCTGGGATCAGCACACGACAAGGCTGCTAGTGTGCCATGGGAACAACTTCAGTAACAAACTGTGAAAAAAAAGTTCTTTTGCATTAAGTGTAACTATTGCTACTCTGAGATTAAATATTACCTGGAAAGTACTCATTAACTGCAGAGTCCTTGATTAATGAGCAGGTGGAGTGTGTAAAGGGACCTGGTCTTGATTTCAGCTTCTTATTAGCTCTACCCTGGACACTTCTGATCACCACAAAAATAAATGAGGAAATCCAAGAACTAATTACGAGTGGACAAAATGTGTCAACCTAATAGCTGTGTTTCAGTACTTCAGAGATTAGGAGGATGTTGGCAGGTGTGCAAAATGCAAATATCAAAGCCACTAAAAAGAAACAGCAACAGAGCTGAGCTAATCTTCCAGCAGCTCAGGTGCACAAGACCACAGGAAGCCTCCCAAGGAACTGCCTCCACTTCGGAACGGCTCAGGTGACAGCTGAAGTGCTTGCACTGCCTGAACATCATTGGATGCAGGAGTCTTCGATTGCCACTGCCACTCCTGAAAAAGGCTGTCTGCTGGCAGAGGGGCACTCAGGGCACAGACCTCATGGGTGCTTCATTGGACTACAGGGGCTTGCTGAGCAGAAAGTCATGGGCAGGGCGGCAGCCCACAGCCCCTGGCAGGTACCAACGCGGGACTGGAGGTGTGCACAGCAGGCTGGGGGAATCCAGAACCATCTTCTTCAGCTTGTCAGCAAACACGGCTGTATCTAAGCACCTCCTGCTATAATTATCCAGCAGCTACTGCCCCCGAGCATCTCTGTGAAGCAGTAGGGACTGCCCACACACATGCTTCTTAATTTCTGTTTACTTGTCTCTTGAAAAAGCCCAAAGAAATCTTCTGTACGGATTGGAGCAGTTCAACAACATGCAGTACTCCAACATCTGAAGAGAAGTTCAGGCAACTTGTGCCCTCCTACTGATCTCCTCGCCTTCCCTCTAATCCTCTCCATAATTACAGGAGTTGTAAGAAAAAGAAGAAAAAAGCAAACTCTTTCCAAAGCCATCAGTTCCCGGAACCCATTTTCCACGGGCCTTCCTTGAAAGAGACCAGGCCCAGGCCCACGCCATCCCAGCTGGATGTGCCCCGCAAGCAATAGTTCCCAAAACCGGTTGGAGCAGCACTGCACACCGGGGAGCAGGGCAGGGAAGGTATTGATCTGTGCTTCTCACATGGTACCATGCCTGCCAGCTGCCCCAGGCACTGCCAGCCCGGGGACTTCAAAGGGGAAATGTTTTCAAAGCAGCCACCTCTTTTTCAACTACAGAAACATTTAGGCCCAAAAACAAATGAATTCAAGCACCAGGTTCACAGAAGCCCTGGCTGACAGTGCTCCTCCGCTCCCCAGACAGAGATGTTTTATGTATGGAAACGCAGACTCGTTAATTAATGCCATTACAATGTGGCCTGGCAAGAGGCCTCTGGGATTTAAAATAAAGAAATCCACACCCTTTAAGTGCACACTTTAATACAGAGATAGCTTGCACTAGTATCAGAAAACACCACCAAAACCTCTTCAAGTGCTCCACTGCTTACCCTCTCCTACCCCTTCTCAGAATAAAAATGAAGTCTACTGAAAATTAAGTTTCTGTAATTCAATTCCTGTAATTCAGCATCAGTGCTGAAGAACATTTTGGCCTTTCTTAATGTTGATAATAGGGAAAATAAAGCTGGCTGCTCAGTCCATTCAGTGCTGAGGTGGTGCAGCCAGACAAAGCCCTGGCCATGGCTTGTCTGCCTGCAGTGCACAGGAGAGCCACACGGCATGATGGATACCTCTGCCAACACTTCAGCTTCGACCACAGGCTGCATGCAACTCAAGGAATAGATACGATGACAGGATTTCATTAAGGCCTGGGGAAGTTCCCATATATGCTATATCCATGAGATTTACAGACAGCAGAGAAATCAACTGAGTGCTCACTACTTGTGTAATGCTTATTATACAGCTGGAGACGAGCTGTGAAGACCAAGAGAGCTCTCCAAGCAGGAGACGCAATGTTGCAGCTCTACCACAGCATGCAGTCCAGCCTCCAAAGCCTGAGAAGGTCAAAGTTGGGCTGGACTGGAGGTAGAGGAATGCCAAGACACCAAGCCCTGGCCTGCAGGGGCCATGGACCTGCTGGAACCATGGGAGCACAGCCCAACACAGGGCCATGTCGTGTCAGGTCAGCTGCTGCTCACAGGAACCAGGCATGGAGAGATAATGCCATAAAATATGAACAAAATGGATCTTGTTTCCTCGCCACTAAATTGTTAGCTTTATGGGACTTCATGCTGAACAGTATGAAAAAAAATCCAATTTGCTTTGAAGCGCATTAGTCTAACATCCTAATTATTGTTTACATTGCCATTTGCCTTCTATTAAGAATTGAATAATTACCCAGCGCTTCATAGTTTAAAAATACAAGCAAACAGGATTATCTGAGTAATTAAGACACTGTACTGCAGCTTTGAACTGTGGCTGTACAAAGTATCCACATGCACAAGGAGAAACGATAGTTATCGATCGCCTGATTTAAATGGCATCTTAAGGAGTTCCAGCATGCAGGACTGGTAGCTGATTAGAAGGTGACCAATTCCTTTTGATGAGTAAGCAGGAGGGAAGAGAGGAAAAAAAAAAGCTGTCTTGTGGCTAGGACACCAGGCAGAGCCAGACAAGCTTCCCCCTGGCCCAGTTTGCCACAGACACCCTGCGTGCCTCTGGGATGCAGCCTTCCTGCCATCGCCCTGCCCAGCAGTGCCAGCCTGCCCGCAGCACAGCTCCTGCAGCACAACCTCAGCACCCCTATGCTGCTACAACAGCCCTGCAGCAGCGACTGCAGCTCCACAAACCCACTGAGATCGGAACCCACCCCCAAAAACAAAAGCACAAACAGGCAGACCTGGGAGCTGGCTTTTCTCTAGGTACCCACAACTCACAAAACTAAAGCAAACAGCAACTGCACAGTATGGCTTTTTTTAAAAACCTTAATGGCCCATCCATATTGTACTTTAAACAGCATGGTCTCTCTTTCTGGGTGACTATTAGGGCAAAACCAAAGTTTTTGCACGTTCCTTTGTTGTTTTAAAGAGCCTTTCCTCCGTTTAATTATGCCACAAGGTTTCACACTGCGCACTTTACTACCCCTGTGAAATTACCTTCAAGTTAAACACTAATTGGGCATCCAGAAAAAGAAAGAAGGAAGAAAAAAAAAAAGGAAATAAATGGAAACCCCCCACAATCTTATTTTTCCCCTTTGTTTGTTATAGGATGTAGCCCCAACACAATCAGGGTCCCAATTTCATACCAATGATTTATAAAGACACAAAATGAAAAACGGTACTTTAAAGAAATACGGTACATTCATGCAGCATGTGTTCTAGCTTATATCAATAAACCTTTCAACAAATCTGTTCTGAACAAGCCTGTGTTTTGGGAGCACTTAATGAGCCTCAGCTTTATTTCAAGCCAAAGGCAATTTTAAGCAAAGTTGAAATAAAGAAAAGTTAAAAAGAACAGAAAGCCACTAAAACCAAAAATAAAACAAAATACAGGCCCTTGTGTAATCACAAGGCTTAGGAAAGCAGAACTTTTCTCACAGATAGTTTTCTTTCAGTAAATACAGACCGCAGTTTCATTTGTGCATGTTTACCCAAGTGCTACCAGCCGCCCCGGCCCCTCTGCTCCAGGCTGCAGCCATGGGCTGGGGCGCTCAGCAGCCGAGTGGCCGTGCCAAGGGCACAGCACTGGGGCTGTGGCACACCGCAGCTCGATGCTCTGCTAGCACTGCGGAGTGCGAGGCTTTGGAGGCACGTGTGTGCGTGCACTTACGGGTCAGAACCCACTGCCTGACATCGGCCGTTACCCCAGCTGAGGCTGGATCTAGAGCTGGGCTCTGAGGTCACTGGTGAATACCCCGAGAGGATCACAGCCCAGAGCACGCAGCCCCAGCAGGCAGGACACCGGCCTGCCAGCACCTCCGGCAACCGCTTCTGCAAGGAACGCTGGGCTCCGGAGCTCGGAGCTTTCCTGCACCAGCTGGAAGCAAGCGAGAGAGCTGCGGAGACCGGGAAAGTGACAGCCAGACACAGCCAAAGGGAGACCCAGGACACAAGGAGCACACAGCGCAAATATTACACTCTCCCTTAAACAAAGAATTTAAATCAAAACAGAATCATTTGCATAAAATCCAAATCTTTGAGCCCTGCATAAACAGAAGGAGATTTTGGCTGGCATTTCCAAAGGAAGCTCTTATCTCCTTTGTGAAATGGGTGTGCTACTTTGCATGAGGGTGTATACAAGAGATGTAAATGAGAAGTTTGCTTGCATGCAAAAGACAAGTCATTCGACAGCTGCCAATCCCCATTCACAGGGAGAGCTTCCCCAGTCTCCAGGAGAGGAAAGAGAAGGGAACCAACATGTTTGCTTCCCAGGGAGGTGAAACAGGCTCTGAATATTCATAAAATGAATGTCCATTTAGTCATGGGAGTGCTAACTGCCTCTGATTCACAAAAGTGGGTGACCTCACCTGCTCCCCACAACATATCAAAAGGATGTGGCATAATGCAATGAAACCAGATAAGATCCTCATCTCACAAGTTTGGGGGGCTTTCTGATGCAGCCTCCGAAGGCTGAAGTACTCTGCTGAGCATTTCTTTAATCACTTCTCACAAGTGCAATGAAGATCAAGCTCAGCGGAGCATGTTATTAGACAGATAATAACCCCTCCACAGCCAAGATCTAAATCCTGGAGTCATCACACACAAGACAGGTTGTCTGGAAAGTTTTTTTTTACTTTATTTTATTAAATAACAACAACAACAACAACCAGGGTGTATATACCTCACAAAAGACTGTCTAGAACTGCCACGGAATTCACACTGCAACAGCTCAGCTCTTTTCAATTGAGAGGACCGTAGCCTACTGAGCTGCCTCTTCACCAAAGCACACAGAATAGGGAACAGGTTCTGCTCTGCCATGTAGCAGCTGAAATTCTGGCAGCACTTTGGAAAGAGCACTTTGTATGAGCCCTTCCCCAAGGAATACATAAAGGCACAGTTGCTTGATAACAGTTGTGGCTTGACTTCCTGGGAAAAAAAGCATGACAGAGTCTGCTCAACATGTAAATGGAGGATCTTAAGATACCCCAGTTGGTACAAAAAACAAAAAAATAAAAAAAAATCCTGGGAGCAACCTTCGGAAGATCTGTTGAGCTCCACCAGAATATAGTACAACCAGATCAGCTTTTGAACAGAGAGAAGCACCAGCTAAGTTTGGCTCAGACAGCCTGTGTTTTGGTACTGCTGCCATGCCCCTCCTGGTAGCTTCCCCTCTTCTCAGCTCCTTTAAAGCGTAACGTGTTCACCAGTGTTGTTCTGACACACACACAAAAAAAAACTGACTAAAACGGGTAAGCACACACAAATTATTTCACTTCCCCACCCTGACAGAACCCGCCATCCAAAAAATCTTATCACAGAAAAAAAAATACATATAATTAAACTGCAATCTTCTGATATAAACCAAACTGCTGCTCTCAATGATCACAGTCACTCTTCAAAGCCTCTGAGATAAAAAGAATCTTATCGTTCAAATTATTACTTCTTAGGGATGCTTTTATCAAAGTTAGAAGGAAAATTCTAAAAACAGCAGTGATAGGAAAACGGGAGCTAGCCATATTTAAATGACACTGGATTTTCTGCCAATTGGCCGATTCACAACTCAAAAAAGCAAGTGTAGATGAAGACAAAGCTGTTGGCTCTCATAACCTTTACAATATCACAGTAAAAATCTCAACTGTCTCACATATTTATATTAAATGGCAGGTCTAAAATTGAGATTTGTAATTTCACAGCATCAAAACCATCACAGATGGCTGCAGTCTATGGCTTCTTTAATCTGCCTTCTCTCCCTTCCTGCTCGTTTCCCCCTTCCTCCAATCTGAGTTTAAAGGATGTGTTTTATCACAAGGAAATCAGAACGAAACGCAAACCACAATATATTAATTGTGTAACAAAACAATTTGCATAACAATGACGCATACAAGCAAACTTAAAATTATGTCTCAACGTTGCCCTAAAGCACCTCAGCCGCGAGATGCGTCACGAGTTGGGACAGCTTCAAGTTCCATCAACAATATTCCACATTTGTGCTCTCCTAAAGGACAGCCATTAGCACAAGAAGTTCTGGGAAGAACTATAAAACTAGAGATCCACAACAAGTTAGAGTTCACAGTACACATTCAGCCGTCAGAAATCAATCAGCACTCATCTTGTGTTTCTAGTGAACAAGACAGTGCTGCGGAAGCACTCCCATGGCAGCTCTGAAGCAAAATAAATAGGAATTAAACACTCGGCCCTTTTCCGTCCCTGCTCTGGGCTTTTGTGTGTCCATACGTGTGCATGTATATATTCTATATACATATTCCATATATTCACATTCCATACAAACCCTTGGAAGTTCAGCGAGGCGATTTATCAAAGTCAGCAGAAAAAACCAGCAGTTGTTTGACTGAAGGACAGGCTTTGTGCAATCATTTTCAAACACCTCCATACAACACACACCATTTTTTCCATACATCCTGGTCAAGGTCAGAGAGTCATTAACATCTGCTACAAGAGGTGCTTTAGAAGGGAAGCATCTTCCCATTATGCTTCTCCTACACAGACCAGATATTAACTAAACGCAGCTCAAGGAAACATCTCTTGTTTAAAACCCAGAGAGCTGGATGAACTTGAAGCCCAGGCCGTGTGGGGGATGCAGGTCTGGGAGCACCGAGGTCTCCCGCGGCTCTGCAACAAGTGCGGGCCCCGCTCTGCTGCCCCGAGCCTCTTCTGCCCAGCAAGCTTTTGTCAAACATCTAAAGTCTTAATCAATCCTAACTCTGACCCAAGGATCACAGGGGAAGATGGATGAGGAAACGGACAACCTCTGACCTCCCCTTGTATTTGTCCTGCCATAGCCAGCCCATTGAAAAACAATTGGGGTGGAACCCTCTCACCAGCTCCAGGCCCAGCCTGGCATCCTTTTATCGCCTTTCACAAACCCACATTCTCCTTCCTCCCCCCGTCCTTGCTCCAAACCCACAGGAATGCTCCCCATTTCACGCCCCCCGCCCAGAGTCCCACCAAGTGGTGGCAGAGGGCAGGACAGGGGCTGGCTGCGTGCCACAGGTGCAGCGTCAGGCAGCACGGGCAGCAGCGTGCCTCGGCTCTGCGGGGCTCCGGCAACCAGAGGAGCTTCCTGGTGAACCGTTCTGGCTGGGGAACGGCAAATGCTGAAAGAGGAAACCACAAGTAACCACTGATGAAATGGGTTTAGCACTTTCCAATTACTTGCTGGCTCAAGTCCTTCGGGAAGAACTGGCACGGGCCAGCCTGACTCTGGCAAACCCAGGAAGACATAAAGTTTCCTTCTCAGCTGCGAACGTGACGCCGCCTGGCCCTCCTCCAGCAGCACAGACAGGCTGCCGGGTTCCCTGAGCCCAGCAGGTACCTGCCCACGCACAGTCAGCCCCAAGGTCTAGTCCGATGACAGAAAACAAAGAGAAAAACAGCCCGCTCCCACCACCACCCACCAGCAAAACCTGAACACCTCCCCTTGCAGAAGGCAGTACTCGTTACACCATGAGCTCATATCATGTCCGGGCCGCTGGCGAGGAAAAGCATGAGATGTGTGTCAATCGGTGTGACCCGGGGCTGACCCAGCAGGCCTTCAGGAGAAGGCAGAATAATTTCCGTGCAATAAACCAGGATGCTTTTCCCCCATTCATTTCCTCCTCTCACAGCCCAGGCTGTTAATGTGTCAAGATGCTTTGCCTAGAAGTCACTGATCTATCTGAAGACAGCAACACCTCCTCAGCCTCCCGCTGCTCCCTAAGCAGCGCCCACTCAGTACCACATCTGCAGGTTTGCATCTTCAATTGTATGCAGGTTTTTAAGCTTACATCTCACACAACTCCAAAGGCAGCCGTTTACTCCAAACAGGATGCCCGCTCATGATGCTGTTCATTTCCCAACGCTCACTACAGCCCATGGCAATTTTGTTGCCAAGAGGCACTTAAGACTTTTTCCATCTAGCAAAAACTCCAGAAATGAAGGCAGAGGTTTACACTTAAAACTTTTTTCCTGCCAAAGCTTAATTTCAATATGCAGTAATGAACTTCATGCTGACTGCAAATTATGATTTAAAAGAAATCAAGTAGGATGTTCAAAAGACAACATTCTCTCAGGAGCTCAGCACAAAGGCAGTCAGACGCTTGCTTTGCTAGCTTGTTCTCAGTCCCCACTAAATAAGGACCTGCTGAAAAATCTGAAAAATGCACCAAGGGGACATGAAGCCAAGACATTTAGCTCCAAACCACCTTTTCCAAAAACATGGGTACAAATCCACTAAGAAACTCAGCAACTTCAATTCAGCACCTGGCAGAATTCAGGCCACTGAACTGTGCAAAAGCATTTCAAATTTCATCTTCATTTATGCTTACACAAGCAAGAGTTTAGAAGCTGAGGCCGAAGATATTTTATTTATAAACTCTTCTCTCCTTCCTTAACCTTCTACTTCTTTTTCCAGAAAGGAGAGATGAAGAGAACATAGGCTTCTGAGGGTGTTTTTTCCCCCCTTTTTAGGATAATCTGTCTTTTATATAAACTTTAATCCCTAATTCAGCAGTACACAGGATGGGGCGGGGGGAGCAGACTTTCAGCATTTCTAAGAGTATCCTAGCACCTCCATTATTAAGCAGACAATGGAAACCCTCTGAGAAATGAAAATATTTAACAAAGGCAGCAGTGTCAAATATCAAAAGGTTATTTAGCACTAAAAATTTGCAACAAGTTAAACACCAAAGACTTCCCCTTCTCAAAGGGGGAAAATAATCCAGCTAAAACTGCTGCTGTTCTTTTTTTTCCCCCCCCTTCCTCCTCCTGACTGGTTCTTATCCCACTGCATTATCTGAGGGAAACTTAAAAGAATTGTCACTTTACATGACGGTAGCTCAGCTGCACTGCTTTGCAGTCACATTTTGGTGGCCGTCACAGACCAATGCAAATTTAGGTGCCTGCTGCAAAATGCATTTTGCCTTCTGCCTATTACGGCAGTATCATTTGTTTTGCATTACATAATTCTTAGACTTGCCACCTGGAGCTATTGGACTCCTTCATTAAACCCCTCTGTCCCATTGCATCCCACAGGGGCTGCTAATTACTGGCTTTACTCCATTTACTCTCATCTCCAATTCAATTATGTATTCAACTAAGCCCTAATGAAAAGTACAATATGGCTCATCTTACCTTGGCATTCACCATTGCGTTCTTCATAGCCAGCATTGCACAGACAGTTGCCAATGGGTACCAGCCATTCACCATCTGCCCCGCAGTACATTTTTGGCACGTCCTTCTCTTCCGAGTTGTTGACACAGGAGCCACGAACCTCCACCAGAGAGGATGTATCAGCCCCAGTAATGGTGTCTGGAAACTGTGCCAGGTTTCGAACTGTCAGTGGGCACTTCTTATAGAAGACACGAACGGACACCAAAGCAATGCAGGCACCGACGTCCTGGAAAGCCAAGTAAAACCCTTTCTTGCTGAGAGGTCCCACATCCCGCACCTCTGTATTCAGCTTCATGATCCTGTCGCCAATGTCCACCTGGGTGAAGCTCTCATCAGCAGCGATGGTGTCGATCTTGGCAAACTGGCTCTCTCGAATAAAACGCTCCTTGTCATTGTTTGATTCATAGTAATAGAGGTTGAAAGTCTCTTTGCAAGTTCCCATGACACCTGGCAGGCTGTTGCAGTCTCTCAGTGTGAACTTGATTTCAATATATACCCTCTGAGCCCCCTCGCGGGGAATCCAATCAGTTCGTAACCAATTATTCTGACTGGGCTCCATCACATTGCAAACCTGGTAGGTGCGGATCGGAGTGTTTTTCTCATCCATTATGCTTACTTCCTCCCACTGTCAAGAAGAAAGAGGAGAAATGCATCAGTATTCAAAAGAAACAACAGACCTTCACAGTAAAATTAACCTGCCCTTCCACAACTAACAGGGAGATGGAAGGAAAACAAATAAACAAACATCTCTATCACACCAAAGCCAGCACCTCAGCTTCTCCAATGAGAAGCCCACTGAAGAGAAGCAGGCTCCAAATCAGGTAAGACTGAACAGCTCAGACCCAACTTGGATCAGGGCACGTGCAGTACTTCACAGACTGGTAGCACAACACCAGCCTTGGTGTTTCCTCTGCAGCAAATGTGAACCCCACTTTGTACACATGAGCAGCAGGCAGCAAAATCACGTGACACAGATGGAGTAACACCCCCATTTCTGGCATCACCACCATGGCTCTTGCACTGCTAAGCCAGCCCTGTTTATTTCTGAGAGCTTCCAACCACCACGCTGCACTAGCACCACACTGTAGAACTCTTCCACTCTTCAATCAAGTTCAGGCACCTCCTTCAGAAGTGCCCAACTAACAGGCAACATAATTACAAAGCAAAGATACATGCAATCCAAGGAAGACATGCAAAGAAGAGATCTTGCCCTAAACCATTTCAGGATGAGGAACTTTAAGAGAAAGAAAACATAAGCAAGAGCTTTGGAAACAAACAAACAAACCAACCCCACAATGTTTTAGAGATTGTGATACAAGAAAGTTCACCACTGTGCTTTCCTGGAGTGGGAAGAAGAGGGGCCTTGGCAAGATACTTCTAGTAAAATCCCCACAGCACTTTGGTTTAAGAGAAATCCTTCTTCACAGAACAACAGCAACAACAAAAGACAGCACATACTAAATAATGCTTGCATGCTGCCTGAGTTTGGAGGGTATACAAAAAAGTCTATAAAAATCATCCCTGGAAAAGAAAAAAAAAATCCATCAGAAACTTTAAAGAGACTTCCCAAAATTGCTGTTCTGAAGCCACGGCTTTGATAAACAAAAGCCTTCTTAAAGTTAAGGGCCTTCCAGTGTAAGATCCTGCACTCTCCTCACAAGGATTGCTCATATGAGAGTGATTTTTACTTAAAGAGATTCCAGCTTAGCTGAATCCGTTTATAGAAAGACAGCAGTTAGCACCATGAGTCACTAGGAGCAGAGCAAATAATATTTTATTTGCTGCCCAGCTATAACTGCAAATTAAAATGGAAGCAGGGGACGGGGCGGGGGGAAATCAATACTCAGCATGCCATGACTTTTCACAGAAGAAGGAAAAAATAAATCTTAAAAAGCCATCTATCAATGTAAAGTGTAACACAGTGTTAGTAAGAAGACAGTTATTTAATTTACAGCTGCTACAGGGCTAGTTTACTGTTACAATATTGTCTCTATGATCCATCAGTTTCCATTCTGCTTATGTCCCATCTACCCTACCTACCCGTGTGTGGTAGAAGAGAAAGGAAGCAGCAGAGGGAAGCAATACTTGCTGACGGGATTTCCTTTACCACGCTCATACAAAGGAGGATGCTGCTCAGGGCTCGATGCAGAGCCCGCTGAGGCCGCAGCTACACTCAGCGAGCCTTGCTCAGGACCTCAGCACAGCCCTGCCTCCCAGCACACAGGCAAACATTTCTTACTTCGTGGACACACAAACCAAACACAGGCGCATCTCCCTGCCAGAGCTGAAAACGAGCAGAGCCCCAAGACTTCCAGCCACTGTAAATGGTTTGTAACTCCAAGTACGTGGGCAAAGGCTTTAATTTCAGCTTGAAAGCAAAAAGTTAACTTTCATAATTCAACTCTTCTCACGGTTTAATGATGCACAGTAAAACATTCTGGGCACAAAACCTGCTTTTCAACTATGAAATGCAAGAGAAAATCATTAATTACATTTATACTGCAATTCATTAATTCCTCCAGGGCTACTATACATTTGATTACAGCCAGGCGTTGCTAAATGACAGTGTTTATCTCTAACCCGTCTAACTCACGCAGCCCTCACACCTCAGGAACTGGCAGGGGTGCAGAGGAACATCTCCTGGAATAGAGAGAAGGTGCACACAGATAAACTGGTGCTGAAGGACAGGGTCTTCCCAGGAAGATAAAGCAGAGAGTTCACTGCTGCTGCCTGAAATAAATCTGCAGCATATGAAGCTAAAATAAACGCTTTGCAAGCACTGTCTCTCAGAGCAGACCATGTACTCTTAAATTTTTCACTACTGGCTTAAAAATAGAACACGCGTATGTAGGTTTAGTGAAACCAGTCACGTCCACAAGGAGAGCATGCATTTCCTTCTCCAGCTTGCATGGAGCTTGCAGGGAAGACATGAGGGGAAAGGGAGAATTCAACAATTGTAACAAAGCTCGCCCCGGTCATCAATTCACCACTGACTTATTGAAACTTATATATTAGGTCCTACTTTCATCCACAGCACAGGTTCCCCTAGCAAAGCTGCAGGACAGACCCTGCCCACACAGCTGCCCATCCCGGGGTGCAGCCCTACAGCCTTCCCCAAGGCAGAGCTGCTCCTGGCAGCTGTGCAGGCTGAGAGCTGCAACCAGTGGGCACCGCAGCGCAGCCTGCAGGGCTGCCACTCAGCCCCGTGCTCCGGAGCTCAGTGTGCCCAGGCTCAGCCCCAGCCAGGGCTGTAGTCAAGTTCAGGCAGAACAACAATGGAGGAGCCAAACAATCCCCCTTTCTCCCATGCTATGGCTATTCAGAGCTTATGCATAATACGTCGCCAACCAGCACAACCTCAGATTCCTTCCACCCGCTGCTGTTTCCTTAGCTCTCTTCTAATTACAAGCAGGAACACACACACCACACACACACACACACACACACACACAGAGAACTAAACCCGTAGGTTCCCGAAGAACCCGGCACTTTGTTGCGCATGGATCTGAATCTTTTAGCACTTATTTTTCACCCAGTTTGACTTAGGGTGCTCAAAGAAAAGTAACTAAGCTGCTTTAGTCATCTAATATTAAAAGGATTTGAGTGGGGGGCTTTTTTTTATTATTATTGCTATTAACGATCAGCGTGCACTGCCTGCATTTTTCTTAAGTTGGTCTCCTTAGGAAGAAAGCCCCTTCTAACCGCATACCGCGCTGACCCCCCCAGCAGCACCGCCCCGCGTCCCACGGAGCGCAGCAGCGGGTCGCGTAGCGAGCACCCTGCCCTCCTGCCCGCAGCCCCTCCGCAGCGCCGCGCTGAGCCCCGACCGCCTCCAAGTGAGGCTTCTGCTGTCACCGCACCGCAGGGAATCGGAGCGACTCTCTCTTACAATCACCTCTTTAAGAAAAGCGCACGAAAAGACCCGGGCGGCACAGGCTGCGCGCTGCAGGTACCCACCGGGAGCCCGACGCGCCAACCCGACGGCAGCCCCGACCCACATCGTACCCACGAGCGGCAGTGCCAGACCACAGCACGGCCCGGCGAGCCAGCCCCCAAACGCAGTAATTACAGCCAGGACCGCCGGTTCACCGCCGGATCGCGTTTCTCGTTGGTATTTCACCTTCAAACAGGCACCTAAGCCCGTGCCTGAACCGATCCCTTAATTCCGAAACCTCTTTTCTGCCCTTTTGGTTTTTACCTCTTCCATGACAGAGCCGTCCGAAGGGAGTATAGAGTTTCCCCAACAAAGAGTAATTCACTCCGCGAGCCCGGGCCGAAACCCGACCTCCCCGCCGCAATCAGCGGTAATCGCGCCATTAAGGCTCTCCGAAACGCACTAATCACCCCCTTTGCCCTCGCGATCCGATAGCGGCGGACTTACCCCTCCTTCCAGCGGGCTCGCGATCCAGCCCAGCTCCCCCTGCACCGAACGGGAGTCCAGCAGGGTCACTGCGGAGAGGGAAAACACAGCGCGTTACGCTCCGGCCGCACTCGGGGAAGCCGCGCAGCCGAGCGCTCCGCACGCGGGGACCGGGCAGCCCCACGCGGGGCTCGGAGCGCGGCGTTCAGGGAAGTAACGCGGCGCGGCGCGGGGCAGGGCCGCTCGCTGGAGCCGCTCGGGCGGCGCGGGGCAGCGGGGGAGCGAGCGGCGCCTCGGACGCTCGGCGGAGCGCTGCCGGGCCCCCGGGCGGACTCGCTCCGCTCCCGCCCCGTCCCGCGCCGCGTCCGCTCCCCGGGCACCCGCCGGCGCCGCTCCGGGAGAGCCGCGCGAGACGGCGGTCCCGGCCCGGCCGAGAGGGGCGAGAGGTGCGGGGGCCGCGGCGCCGCGCTCCGCCCCGCGCACCTGTCCGGCCCCGGCCCGCGGCACCGCCCGGGAGCGCGCGGCCCGAGGGGCGGCGGGGCGGAGGGACCGGCGCCGGCACCGAACTTTCCCGCGGGGCGGCCGCGCCTCACCTTCGTTGGCGGGGTACACGCGGGAGCCGGTGACGGCCCCGCAGACGCCGACGAGGAGCGGGAGCAGCGCGCCGACGGGGACCCCGGCCATGCCGCCCGGCCGCGCCATCCCAGTGGAATAACGCCCGCATGGGCGCGCGGGCATAGGCATTGCCAAGGGGCGGGCCGAGCCGCCGCCCCGCCGCCAATCGCCGCCCGCCCCGCGCCGCCGGCCCCGCCCCGCCCCGCCCCTCCGTGCGGCGGCCGAAGCGGGCGGCGGGGCCGGGAGCGGTGCGGCCCGAGGAGCCTCCGAGCGGGGAAAACGAAGGAGAAAGGAAGAACGCGCGGACGGACGAGCAAATAAATAAAGAAGTAAAGAAATGGCAAAAAGTCGCGAGGAGACCCCGCCCTCTCCCGGTACCACGCGGCGCCCGGGAACCGCGGGCACCGGGCAGAGAGCGGCCCCGCGCCGCCACACCGCTGGGCAACAGCGCCACCTGGCGGCCGCGCCGAGCGCCTCGGCGGCCCCGCTGCCCCGCGCCGGAGCGCCGCGCGGCTGGGGCCGGGCACCCGCGCACCCTCCGCGGTAACGTTGCTGCCATCGCTTTTCTGCCTCAGAAAAGTACCTCTCACTGCTTTAATGTAGGCGAGCTCCGGCAGCGCGCTCTCTGCCCGCCCGTAGCACAGCTCTCGAACTCGCCGCTACCAATCGGGCTCCTCCGGGCCGGGGCTCAGCCGCCCCCTCCCCACGAGCGCCTGTTACGGGGCAGCTCCGAGCGGAACCGGGAGGAGCGGGGAGCGACGCCAGCCTCCGGGCCCGCACACGGCGAACGTTCGGAGCGCCTGTCGGGGCGGGGGGCTGGAAGCAGCACGGCCGTGCCATTGTTAAACTCTGCGCTTCCTGACTTTAATTATCGATGCGAATTCTTGGCTTAATGAGGAGGAAGAGAAGGAATTGTTCCGCTATTATTACACCCTAAAGCAGGCAGGGCTGGGTTCCAGTGATGTGAGCCTCCCACCTTCACGTTAGGGCAAATGGTGTGGGGTTGCAAAAGACTGGGTCGTTTCTACTGCAACGACAGAAACGTCAGTTGTCATCAATTACGACATACTTTGAAACCTCTAAAATATTCCAAGTATATTGATGCTAAAATTTAGTGATTTTTTCAGATAAAATAAACATAGGCAATACAAAACAGGCCTGTAAACGTAACGACTGAAACGGTCCCAGTTGAACCAAATCCACTGCACTTCTGCTGTGAGAAAGGTGTGAAAGAAGCCGTGCCAAAACAATTGCTGCTTCCTCACTCAGGGTCACCTCAGCACACACAGCCCACACGGCCACGCCAGCTGCAGCAGCACTTGGGCTGACCCTGCTCACAGCACACAGCACACAGCACACAGCACACAGCACACAGCACACAGCACACAGCACACGCTGGGATCTGGCCCTGGCCGTGCTTGGCAGGGCAGCTGATCACAGAAAGAGCGCTGTTCCCCCTGCATTCACCATTTGTTTTCTGTTTGTTTTGAAGCCGTGGTGAACACCGTGGTACCCACACAGCATCCTGCTGACAGGTGCGGTGTTCTCAGAGCACGGTCCCACAGTAAGCAGCGTTCCTAGCAGGGCTCTGGAGCATCACACAGCTCTGCACAAGGAGCTGCTCTGCACCCTGCCCAGCCGTGAATGCACAGCCTGGCGCCTTCCTGCCCCAGCGGGATGTGGGGCTGCTGCACACTGTGCCTTTCTCCCCTTTCTCCCTCTGCCCACCTACTCACGCTCGTCCATCTCCCGGAAGCTTTTTGCTGTCAGTCAAATGACAGCCTTGGTAGGAAGCTCTGTGTGCTTGCGGGCCTCCTGGGGCCCAGCACCACGCTGAGGTGGGGAAAAAAACGGGAGGAAAAAGAAGCAGCGGGGGGAGGAAGCACAGATCCTCCTTTAGTATGCAATTCCACAGCCTGCAGGGGAAAAAATGCACCCGGCTCCTCTGAAAAGATTTTTCCCACAAAAATGTGAGCCATTTACCTCTCTCCCACACAGCTTGCACCCGTCCAGCCCCTGCACAGAGGGCACAGCAGCCCGAGGCAGCTGTGTGCCCGCAGCACAGCCCTGCAGGCCGGCACACACCGCGGTGGCACAGCCAACACCGGCACCGCGCTGCCCACCATTCCCTCCGGGCTCACCGACCTTTGGCGGAGCTGTGAGCACAGCACATCTGCCCATCAGTCCCCTGACCCCTTGTTAGCCATGTGGGAGCAGCAGCTGCTCCTGGGTCCGAGTAGGATGTGGTTCCCCAGGCTGAGCTGCTGTTAGCTGAAGCTGCTGCCAGAGCACAAAAATCTGCAGGATCCCAGCAAGGAGAGCACCACGGCATCCCAGCAGTTCTGTTCCAGCTGGAATCACAGGGAGCTTTGCTGCTGACCTTAATAAGAAAGGGATCAGACCTGTAGTTCATTTGCAAATCCACTCTGCAAAACAAGTGAGCTTTAGGCACTGCATCGTATTGACGCTTCCTTCTCTTAACCGTGACCATCATCACAACAGTTGCCTATTTACTGCAGCCTTTTTGCTAATGGCAGAAGCCTGACGGTGTGCTTCTTCTGACTGGGCACAAGCCGGGTCTTGGCAGCACAGGGACAGACATGCAGGACTCTTCCCTTCCCCAACCAATGCCACTGAGGAGGGCTGGGTGAGAGTCAGTGAGATGCTGTGGGATGTCGGTGCCAAGTGAAGCAGCAGCTGCGACTGCTCTGTACAGTGCAATCCCTAACATTTGCAGTATGCCACTATCAGGTCCCTGAACAGAAATCCTGTCACCAAAAGCACTGACCACACAGGAGTGTTTGTGACACCCACCATCAGTGAGCACTGAAGGGCACTGGCAAACTCTAAAACGTGAAAAGCAGCTCAGGTACAGTGAAGAACAAAAGGAAGAAATGCAGCCAGTGCCAAGCCCGGTGCTGCAGCCCATCAGCCAACAACAGGCCCGATGCAGCAAAGCCCAGCACCCACCTCAGCAGAGCAGGGCTGGGCTCGCTGTGCTGTCCTGCAGGCAGGTCGGAGGCAGGCAGCAAGCTGCAGCTGTCCCAAGTCGGAGCGTGACCGAGAACGCCGTGCGCATAGCTGTGCAGCCCCGCAGGTTGTTAGCACTGCGAGCACAGATGCTTGGCAACTCAGAGCGGAATGTGCGTGCGTACATTGCACCGAAAGGTTATTGAGAGCTGCGGAGGTTAACAGATACCTGAATGACTACAAAAGGCTTTTGAGCATCGCTGGCGTTGTGCTGCCGGTCCGCAGCAGCGATCAGCCTCCAGCCGCCGAGCTGGGTGGGATGGGCTGTGGGCCACGGGGGGGCACGGCTGGCGGCGGGCAGCGGGGTGCAGCCAAGGAGCTGGGAGGGCTGCACGTCCAGGAGGAATCGTGGCGAGAGCGGCAGCCCGCGCCAGAAGGGGCAGGGAAAGCTGATTGTGGCAGTTTCGGAGGAGCCTCGGTTGAACGTGAAGGGTGAGGCTGAAGTCTAAGCGCAGGGAATTGCAAACTACATCCAGATTTCTTTAGAAGCACACACCCATCTCTGTCTGCAGTGGGGAAACGATCGAGTTCAACGGACGTAGCTTTCTTCTTTCAAGAATAAGGTCGCAGTTTGGGACTTCTCAGCTAGACTCCTGACTCTAGTTGAGTGAATTTTTTTAAGAATTTTGCTAGGAAACCTGAAGAGGTGGAACTGGGCCCTTTGTGTGGAATAGAATCAATCCTAAATCAATATAAATGTTTTGGATTTGTTTCCCTGCGGGAATTTCAGCTTTTCCACCATTAATTACTGCAGGTATTACTAAAAAAAAAATAATAATAAAGTAAATTTAAAAAGATACAGGATTATTTTTATTGTCCTGATAAATGTTCTGCAGGAATGCCTTTGGATGCACAGATAATTATAAAGCAAAGTCTCCAAACTGTTTTTTTGATAAAATAACCTAAAGAACAGCGTGCTGGAGCTCTGACTTACGGCTGCTCTGTGTTTGGAGACAGTGATCTTTCCAGAGATTATTTATGCAATGATGGTACCAATCAAGCTGTACCAGGGACAGGTTCCCTATGGAGCCCTGAACATTTCTGGCACTTCCAAGAGAGTAAATCCAAATGAGCTCTGAGTGAGCCATGCTCTCTGAGATACTCCACCCAGACTAATGAACAAAATTTTAGCAAACATATAGAAGGAAACTGTTTCTGTGCTTACGCTAAGGAACAAAACCAGCCCCTCCTTCTTTATTACTGCGTGCCATTTTTTAATAGCAGGATACAGACAGCTTGGTTTTCTGTAGAACGAAATGTAAGACCCTGTTTTTTGTTCTCCTAAAAAAGTGGAAAGCATTTGTGCATTTTTTCCGTGAACACAAGAGTGACTGCTGCGCTCCCCGAACAGGGCAGAGGCTGGGACTGAGCCCAGGAGGAGAGCTGTGTTCAGCTCTGCACAGGTTTCCTGAGAGACTCGCAGTCACTGTCACAGTAAAACTTTACAAGTTGGCTGGAGCTGAGTGCCTGCCATGCCTGCCTTAAAGCAGCTCAGAGAGAACCGCAGGCAGCCACTGTCTGCCACACTGCTCCCGCAAAGGGGGACAGCTTCATTCAGGAACATCTGTAAGGCACGAAAGCACCTTCTATACCTGCTGTCTACGGGCCAATCTGAAAATAATAATGCTGGGCTTATCTCTGTCTGATGCATTCCCTGAACGTTTCCGTCCTTGCTACAAAAAAGCTGCAGGCAGCAAAGAATGGCTGTTTATTATCTAAGAAATTATTTGTCACGTTTTAAGGGAACCTCTTGCTGGGGAAAGTGAGTACATACATTTTCATGTGTTTTAGCTCAGTATCTGCTTTGATTTTATTGCAAAATATTTCAAATTCTAGATTAATTTCATACAAAGCAAAAAAGACATAGAAATGAAAACCTGCAAGAAGAACAATGGGAGCAAAAAAAAAAAAAAACAACAACAAAATACCATTTGATTGATTTTATGTCAAAAAGGTGACAGTTATTGTTTTCCTCCGTGCTGCCACTGATCTGAGAGGCGTTCAGAGAACAAGGTGAAGTTTGCTGTGCTGGCAGCGCTGCCGCTGCATCGCCTCGCTTTTCATTTATACCCATCTGCTGGCTCTTGTCACAGACGCGGATACCCTCGCACAGCCCCTCGCACAGCCGGCTGCCAAGCCCGCTCTCTGGGATGTGAGCACCACAGGGACATCAGAACAAAAAACCCACATTGGTCCGTGCCTGCACCCCATGCTACTCAGGCACAAACCGAATTTTAAGAATTTTTCTAATTTATGAGATACAAATTAATTCCGGTAATTTCAGTACACCACTGGCACCATCAGACAGTTTCCCTTGGTCAGAAGCACAGTTTCCCAGATCCCGTTCCCCCAGCAGCACACAGCTCATCCCGCTGATGGAGGCAGCCCCAGGCCGTGCCATCCTCCTGCACACAGCAGCAGGAGTGACTCGAGTTCTACCTCAGAGCTCCGTGTCCATTAGAGATGACTCACTGCTTTACTGAGACGCTCTGCTGTCAAATTTTCCAAATACCTACACAGCCGGTGTTTCTGACAACATTTTTTCCCAAATATTTTCTCTTGTGGTATCCTGAGGAAAACAGGAAAACCGTTATGCTCGAGGAGAACTGCACAGTGCTGCTCCTGCCCCAGAGCCGCCAGCTTCCCTCGGCGGCCCCCTGCCCACCACCATTACAGCTCCTTACCCGCGTTACCACGCTGCCCACAGTTCCTAATGGCGGCTGAAATGAGCAGTGGAAAACTTGCTTAGCGTCCAGACAATGGGCTCGATTCTAAGGAGCAGTGTGACTAACCATTTGCCCTGACCCGTTGCGATCCCTTGTCCCCTATTTCAAGGGCTCGCATGGGACCAGGAAAACAGCCATTTGCAGTGTGTTGGAAACAAAAGCGAAGGATTACCGGTACAATTTTTTATCCGTTCCTTATGGAAGCACAGAAGAATGCTTCTGCACTAAAGGAGCACACGCAGTAAAATGTACGGGTTTTCTTTCCTTGATTTCTATCAGGCACTTTCATCAAAATATATCTTCGGGACAGATCAAAGCACAAGGACAATGCAGATTTGTTTGAGTTTCACCCACGGCTCCAAAGTAACCAAAAATGCCAGCAAGACACTCAAATAAAGAGCTGTAAAAGTAAAACAGATTCCCGGTGGTGACATCTGTTAGTATAAGGATTATTCAAACATCTCCAGAGTTTTCCCCAAAAAATGGCTTCCTACCAAAACCCAACTCAGTCTAATATCCTTCCTTGGCTAAATGTACATACAAACTGTATTTCTGTACTTTGTTGGCGCTAAGAAACTCACATGCTTGTCTTGACATGAAAATAAAAAGAGATTCCCGGGGAATTTAAAAATGTATATAGTGGGGAACCAGTTTAAACTGACCTTGGCTTAGAGAAATGCATTTTTGCGAAGCTGAGCACAATTGTCAGTGCTTGGTGTGGTACAAAATACATTTCTGCTGAAAGCAACTTCATTGTTAGATGCAAAATGGTTTCAATCTGCTAGGCTATCAGTATAGTCAGGTGGTCTATAAAGGGATCATTTCTGTCTCTTTTGTCACGTACGAATGTGAACGCACATGCAAACATACACAAAACCTGAAGAAACGTGGCCAGACCCATGGAGGGAAGAAAAGCTGAGAAGGACCCATTAGAAACCGTGCTGTAAACAGAAACAGAGGCCATAAAGCTCCTGCAGCACTGTTCCCAGCCACGTAATTCTCCACTTTTCTTATACCTCTCAGGTGGCCAATGCAGACCACCTACAAATACAGCATCGTATACAAAGCACGGGCATTAGTCCATTATATTAGTTTAAGAAGCCAGCTCATGCCAGTGGAATTGCAGCAGTAATGATGTGAGATTTAACACTAACAGCTCCACACCCTGCATGGAAATCCCATGATGGCTTCATTACACTGGGAACTTCCCAGAGCCCATAAAATGGTGAATAAACTTTACCTGAGGAAATCAAGAATGAATCCATTAGAACCTGATTTTCCCTTCGCCTTAGCATAGTTACTTTGGTGAAGATTTACCAATGTACCAATGAAATGAAATATAAGAAGACAGCATTTACCCTGATTCCAATACATGATATTTGTGAGCGATAATGATTTTCTCCTTTGATTAAAATTCACTTTAAAACATTCTCTAAATAAAACATTGATGAAAATGTAGCATCTCCTGAAGAGTCAGTCACTCACACAAAGTTTTCAGAACCAATCACCCTAAAAGGCACTATATGATATTCAGACTAGAACTATCACTCAACATGTTAGCTGGCTGCTTTGTTGTTTGAGCTTTAAATGTTAAATATGTGGAAGCACATAGGTTGTACACAGGTTGCTCCAAAAGCAATGTCTCTTATTTATTTCCATAGAAATGACAGCAGATATAAGGAGCACAAAAATACTATTTGGTAGAGCAAATTCTCAGTTGCAAAGCACTATTTTTCAACAGTTACCACCATAAGTTATGCATTTTCGCCAGCAATGAACAAGACCCTGCATGCCACTCTTGTAAAAATGTACCCAGTGGGGGTGATCCACTGCCACAGTCGGCACAGCTGAAACGCATCACCCGTCTCCTCACTGTGCT
Source organism: Phasianus colchicus (assembly GCF_987193195.1). Classification (NCBI taxonomy): domain Eukaryota; kingdom Metazoa; phylum Chordata; class Aves; order Galliformes; family Phasianidae; genus Phasianus; species Phasianus colchicus. The sequence goes on from NC_143445.1 coordinate 8,507,487, forward strand.
CACATCCACTGTTGGGTCTCCATCAGTGTTCAGCAAGCGTCCACAAATGTCAATGGGTGCCATTTTTCTGCAGGGGGGAATTCAGTGACGCAGCTTTGCTTCATACACCCTTCCATGTCAGACGCCATTTCTCAGACTGCCCCTCTGCTGCCATCTGTCGCACGGCAGCAAAATGCAATGGGATGTTGGTGGGAAGGTTCAGCCTCTGCTGCCATCCCACCAATGTCCGCCTCCGACGGTGTGGGCCAACATCGTACCATAGAAGGCACTGCTTTCTGAGCAGCCCTCACAAAAGGAGCTTCCCCAAAAAGCCTATTTTCCAAAACACTGTGTTATGTAGAACCCCATAAAGATCTATGTGTATCTACCCATCTGCAGCCACATTTATTTTTACATGTTTTTGAGTGCATATCTCTCAGTGTCATAAGGTCTTCATAAATAAATCAACCTACTTAGATCCGCATGCTTTGAATAACAAGTCAGCCACCAAACCAGCAGATGGGTACATTTTTAATTAGGTAAGCAGTAAATGCCTTTTGGTTTGAAAACTCTCTTGTTTCTCTTAAGGAGATGGAAAGTAACCAAATTAAATCCACAATTGCAGTGGGATGGCATAGTGGTTTTATTCTGGATGTAGCTGTGAGTCAGCTTAGAGCCCAGCCCATGTGACAAACTTGAACAAATGCAATATTTTATATCAAGCAAACCTCAAAGTGAAATATTTAAGGATCTTGTAAGAGTACGTTGTAAACAATATGTATTTTTCAACAACACATGTGGTTACTTATGCATCTTCTCACTTGAGCAAGACTCTCTGATCTTAATTCATTTACTGTGTTGCCTTTGCAATCTCTCAAGCAAAATATTTCTAAGCAGCAACTTTTAATTTACATAATCAGACATACTTTCCTGAATAACATGCAAGAAACTCAGAATTAACAACATCTTGTACTGCTTAAATAACCCATGAAAAGAAACTCCAGCGGTTCCAGTTAACTTCTTCCCACAGAAGGCTTTCTGGTGTTGGACTCAGAGCAGAACTCAGCACGACGGACCCCTGTCTTATCCGTACTGTGGTCCCCACATCCTCTGTATTTCCCTGGCTCGTCCCTGGGCACTCACGTGCCATCAGCCCCACGACTCTGCATACCCTGACCCTCTGCTCTGCCATTTCTCCAAGAAAAAAGAATTGCAGTGCCTGTTATGGGGGTCTTACGTTGGTACCAAGTGGCAGATCAAGGTTTTTCGGATCTTTATTCAGTTTTATGTTTACCACAAGAAAAAAGATATTTTAAAATTCACATTAAAATCCAGACATAAAATCTGATACTTAAAGACCATAGCTTAAAAATAAATGGACCAGACTTAATCTTTGATGTCACTTCCTTGGATTTCATGACACAACACCTGAGATGAATTTTTTCCATTTTACTTCAGCTCTTTTTCCTTCATATGCTTATGGTAAAAAAATAACCAAGTTTCCCATATGTTAAATAATAAAATCTAGGTCTATCATTTCTTTCTATCCCTTTACAGTTATTTTCATTTGACTAAATGGAAAATACTGTATCTCTAGAACTGACTGGAAAAGAAATAAAGATCTGACTCTCATCCTACTTTTATAGGGTTTGTGCTGATGTAATTGTACTGATTTCAAGGAAATTGTTTCAGATTTGTGCTGTTAGATCAGAGCTGAGACGTGCATGCACCCTGAAAATACCCAGCTCTGCTAAAAGGTTCAGGATTATTCTCAGAGTTTTACATCCCAAAATATAATTGCACTGTGTAAAACAACATTTATTAAAGATCAGATATGAAGCATAAAGATGGCAATCATTTGAAACTTTAGGGTATAATATTTGCCTTCTGGCCTACGTAGGCCGTTACGGTTGAAAATTGTAGTAGTGCAGGAAGTAAAATTTCTCTTATGCATGACTTTATATTCTATTTCAAGTGAAAATCATGTAAAATGGAGAATATTAGAAGCCGAAACCAAATTGTATTGTTTAGAAACTCTTTTTAGCTGGCAGTTACTGTCCTGTGCTTCAGTTTTCCTTGTGCCATGTTTGAGATGTTATAGTTCACAATCGAGAGAGAAGGAAACCGCTGCCATTTCACCATCACTGCTGCTGAGAACTCAGGTTTTTTTAAAAAAGCAAAATTTCCTGAGGGCAGCACAGCAATCAGGGCCCCTGAGTTAATGGTCCCATGTGCCATTCTGCACCCACATCTGCCCCCAGTGCTCAGGGCTGATCTCCGGAAAAAGAGAGGCCAGTGAATGAGAGGGGCACCATGCCCGGCAGCAATTTGGGGTGTGGGAGAGCTGGGAAAAAATGGGATGAAAACGTCCTTGTTATATTTCAGTGTCACTTATGCAGCTCAGTTTCACAAGACAAAGAACAACAGTTTGAGCCATTTGCATTCAGGTACATTTGCGCTGGGATTTGGAGCCTTGCACTCGGAATGCCCTACAGACCTTCAGCATGGCATCACTCAACCTGGAGGCATAAATCCCATCACACAACCACCACTGCCCATGCTTTAGCACTCTGCAGAGTTTCTTGGTTGGAGCTATGCAGCTGGTAGGTTAAGCTTCTCTTTATAGGCAACAACAGGAATATAGAGCCATTCTATCAGAATTAAGGAATCTGTGATTTTTATTGACCTGTTTATCAATATTGGAATGAGTTAAAGGAGAACTATGCTTGCTCCATTTAGCAGAACTCGAGACGGTGTTCTGAACCACAAGAAGAATGAGAGTAAATTTCAAAACAATGCTTATCCTCAAACTGCTCCAATTTTCCCTACCAGATCTTCTTTTAAGTTAAAGAGTGGAAGACCTTGAAGAACACAATAATATTGCTTAATTTTGTCTGCCTTTCATTAACATTTATGTGAGTTTATGCCATGCCTTTTACTGTTTTCCAGCTGATAAATGTTTTTTTAATATTGTGCACAGATCATTTTGCTTATAATCAAGGAAGGAAAATTAAGTTTAACATCTGAGAGCTTTAGGCAAAAATGTCAGGCGTGAACCAGATGACCACATGAGAGTTGCAGAGTCTCTTTGTGCCCCAGATTGGCTGGTATTGTTTTGATGCTGTTGCGCTGGAGCAATGGCACTAACGTAATTATGAGATCAAGCAACATCTGGTGGATTTGGCACCCAGTTCACAATTGATTGTTAGTTCAGGTCAAAGGATGAATGCGCCTTAAGAGCACGTTAGGGTGCGCAATCATAAAGCTTGCATTAGCGAGGAAGGAGGACTAGCAGCATTCTCACATTTCATCGCCCAACAAAATTGATGGCCCACAAAAAAGCAGTGGCACGGCACACAAAAGTGATGATGCCAGAGAGACTGACGCGCCGCAGGCGGTATTTGACATCTTCTGGCTGTGGGCTGTTGTGTGTTGTGATTTATGTCACCGTAATGATTGATTACTTTCAGATCATTCCCATTCTACCATATCTCTGAGAATTTCCCTCTTCTTCAAACATCTTTTTGTTCCACAAGCCCTAGGCTGCAGATGGCATCAACCCACGCATCTCCATTGTTTGAAGCCTACAAGAACGCCAGCATTCTTTGGAGGAATGCTCCTAGAAGAGTTGCTAGTATCCAATTAAGTCCTGAAACTATGACTGTGGGCACTTTAACCTTTTTATCCCCTTGCTCTTTTAGGCATTTCACTGTGTGCAACAACTTCAATTCAACAATGCCTAAAAAATTCATCAAGAAAGAAAATCAGGAGATACATTTTTCAGGTTGTGGGAAAGCACTTCATGTGGTGGCTACAGCTGCATCTGTCACACCTCCATAAGGGCTCTTCTGATCACGTTTCTCAAAATGAATTATCATCTCTGGCATGCAGCATTACAGCAGACTCTGGGTAAAGGCAACAGGCTAAATCTTCTGCATGCTAGACAGCCAAAAATGCCTCTGGGATGCTTATGCAAATCATCCGCTTCTCTGATATCACAACCATTCTGTGTGACATATAAAATATCAATGACTCAATATTCATATGACGGGAACAACAAGAATTCAGGGCTTGTATCAAGATAAAACTGATTTTTTTAAATCTATTTTTCATTCTGGTAGACCTAACATGACACAGTATCCAGGGAATTACTGCAGCGGATAGTGAATATCTTAATTTCTTCAAATCACAATCGACTAACAAACAAACTTCATTAGTTTCTATTTTCTTCTTCCTTAGGAAACACCATCACCAAGCAAATTTGCTGCTAGTTTAGTCACTGACAACAAGAAGCCCAAAAGGACTCACATTTTCCACATTTTACTACAACTAACCCTGTGGCTGTCCACATTTCTCCAGTTTCCACAAAAGGCTTTTTCTGTTACATAGGACCTCTCTGTGAACACGCAGTACTACTGCCTGGAGCTCACTCAGCTTTGTGCTCTCTCTCTTTCCTTTCTGGAAGTTCTGGGAGTTGCAAACAGATAGACCACAGATCCCGTCTCCCTGCACGTTCTTCAAATAGTGTCGAACATTGCTCAGAAGCAATGCAAAAAAATTGTAAGAAAAAGCTTTGTTACCTTTCCACAAAGCACGCAGTGATTTGGTTCTTGGGTGGGATACAACAACCTAACAGGCTTTGTTTACCAACAAATCTGTTCTGAATAAGGCAGAGGGCTCGGATCTGGCAAGGATTCGTGGTGCAGGGCAGGCTGAGGCCCATCAGTGCTGCCCACCTGCCCCACAGTGAGCTATCAGGGGTGATGGGGATCCTGTCTGAGAAGCCTCTGGTAAATGCCACCTTCCTCATGCATGTGGTGTGGGCATGAAATCCAGTGGGAGCACTGCTTCCAGAAGGGAGGCCTGGCAATACCAACAGAACACCCAGAGTACTCACACTGTGCCCAAAAAAACATGGCTGGAGAAAGATGACATGAGAGCAATAGGTCAGCCTGTGCTGGCTCAAAGTAAAACTCAGTGACCTAGTTCTTAAAACAGAAGGATCTTTAACTGTGCTATTTACGTGGGTACAGTTAATTTCTCATTTCCAGTACTGCTCATCTCTTTCTTTGAGAAATTTTTGCAAGGGCAGCTTGAGATGCAAGATATTTATCAATGGCTTCAAGCCTGGATCTGTTCTAAGGCTGAAGATTAGACGCACTGATCAGGCTTTTTCTTTTCTTTTTTTTTTTAAGTATAACTGTCTGAGGAGTTCCCGCGGAAGCCGATTATATAAGTGGGTCACAAAGAATGAAAGCTGTCCTTGGGCAGCCTTTGAACAGGCACAGATATGTTTTTCTCCTTATTTCTTTTTCAGAGGAATGGAAAACATAAGTCCCCTTTTGTAAGCAGTATTTTATTTCTGACATGCTCTACAATTCTGCAGAAATCGGCAGCAGCATTGAATGTGTAATTCAAATAGTCCTTGATATACACACTCTGGGCCCGACTCCCACTTAAAACTAAGCTTTGCATGGTCCTTACGCCCACCCTAAAACTCTTTCACCGCTGGAATCACAAGGAAGGCTCTAGTCCTAGGGAGAAGGCGGACCAAAATATTTTTCAGATGCCATGTCCAGCTTACTTCATTGCTCTGCAATTGTGAACTGGATTTTCAGAGGTGAGCCCATGCCTTTCAGCATCACTTATGGCCAAGTGTCAAAATTTCAAAAACTATGGTAGAAGGTAGAGACTCACATGCAATTAATGCCCTTCTTCTCTCTGCTGCACAAACTACGTCCATGCTCTTCTCAGTACTGTTTTAATGAAAATCAAGCGTATGGCTCTTATTCAGCCAAGCACTTAAGCTTAAGTATTCACTATAAAAGCACCTCTCTTGACTTCCTTGGGATCATTCGTGTGCCTGTCTTTGGCATCTAAGTACTTAGTTGAACCGGAGCCCATAACATTATCTAATGAAAATAACTAAATATATTAGACACATACGAAATTTGTGATCACCATTCCTGTTGAGTCCATTTTGTTGAATGGATCCCATTTATAGAATAAAATGAGACAGGGGTTTCTATTGTTATATCATCTGAATCCAAATAAAGAGACTGAGGAGCTCCAAGTACAAAACCGTAGAAGGGCTGAAGTTGGAAGTGACTCATGGAGCTCATCCTGACCAATGCTGCAGCTCCAGCAGGGACATTTAATTGGGCTTCACAGAAACATGAGTATGCTTGTTGTTTCAAAAGGATTTGTGAATATGATTGAGACCATCAAGCTAAACGAATAAATGAATGAATAAATAAATAAACAAATATTCACACACGTACATTAGTGATTTTTTGAGTGAGTTTACTGATTCTATATAGCATGGAAGCCCAAGCCAAAGCTTGCAGAACAGAAACAGTAGTGCACATCACAGAATTAACTGTCCCTTGTCTCTGATCTGACAGCACCTGGTGATCTTAAGATGATGAATCATAAATCATCCTGGACTAAAGACTTAACAGTGCTTTGTCTGTGAAGTAATATCTCCTGCAGAAGGACAAAAAGTCGTCTCAATTGAATCTCTATACCTCTACCTTCAGAAAGACCACGAGGACATGATGGAAGATAGAACTGGGTCTGTTGTGCTAATGAGAAGTTGTGCAACTTCTCGTCCAAGTAAACTATCTTTCTGCCTGGTGAAAATTATATGTTTTTAAATGTATTTGTGATACTATAAAAATTCTACAGTACTTGCAACATGCTCATACACAGCAGAATCAGATCAGCCTACACCAGACAAAACAACAACACAAAAACCACACAAATCTTTATGCTAAATGCAGTTCCAGAAATGTTTCGGAGAAAATAGGCAGTGGCAGCAGGCTCAGCATACACACTTTCCTCTTCTTCCCTCTTCCAAGTGGAAACAAGACTGTCATGCGGAACTGTGTCTGAATCTCTCGTTCATGCCAATACAAAGAGAGGTATAAAAATAATAAACACTCTCAAGTCTCCTTGGGTTTCCACACTGTCCTCATGCTTGAGACAGTCATGGGGAAGGCACACCTTCTGGAACACAGCAAGGACTGACCAGCATCCAGAGCGTGTTCTCAGGAAAGGATCAAATCTAGACTGGTTCCACTGGAAATCAATCAGTATTCTGTTATATGTGACCAGGATAAAGCTCGTGAAATCTTTTCCTGGGAAGAACTGGCATTTTGCAACCTCAGTTCAGTCACTGTAACTTTCTTTATGTACTCTCCCAGACTACTTATTTATTTATTCAATTTATAGGAACTTTCTGTGGGCATGTGTGAGTAACAGCCATAACAATCGCAGATACATTTGCAAACTCTGACGGAACAGCGTTAGGGAAAGGAAATTCTTCATGTTCTGTACAATTCCTCTATGCATTAAGTTACTTTAACAGAGCAATTGTTTTTTTCCAGCTGCACCTGTAACACAATCACTGCATTTAACCTTGGAAACGTCTGCCTGAGAGCTACACATCTCCCAGGGATAAAGAGCTGCGTCTGCGGCTTCATCCCCACCCAAATCACAACCTCTTTATGATCAAACGTTGGGAGGTTTTTTCTGAGTTACTTCGATGGCTGCCACCCTGCCCTGGGTCAGCCAACGCCGCACAGCAACGCAGTTACGGCAGGCTTTTCACTTTCCCCCCTCCATTGCAGAACAAATGTCCTTTCCTCACTTTGCGGAGCATTTGATTTCCCACAGAATGGTTCATTTCTGCAGAATTCTTCAGGCACACAAAACATTCTGTTCTGGTGAGTTCTGCACGTTTTATTCATGGTAATTACGCTCACATCTTTGATCTCAGATGAGATCTCTTGTGCATATTTTGTTCTATTTACGTCTTTGATCTTGTTACTTGTTTTTTCCCCCCCTTTTTTTCTTCAGTCGCCTGTCTTTTCATTTGAAAGACATTCATCCTACATCACTTTAAAGACAAAAGGTGAAACACTAACGCATGCATCCCAAGTAACCTCACAGCATACAGTAACACTGAGCAATTTTTTGAGCAGAGTGCATCTGGCTTTTGTCTCCCAGTTCAAATGAGCACAGCACATCATGGTACTAATGTCAGGAATGCACCTAAGCAGCTGAAAGTGATATGTGATACTGAAAAGAGTATATTAAAAAAAAAAAAAAAAACAGTTATTGTGATGAGTGCAGTGACAGCAGATTACCCTGGAAGAGAGGAGACACAGGACCCACTAGTGTGCATGTCAAAATCTGCTCTCCATGGCAACAGGCGAGTGGCAGGGGGAGAGACTGCAGGCAGCTCCTATTGCAAACAGCAACCACTGCAAGCAGCTCCCATTGCAGGCAGCAACCACTGCAGGCAGGCAGGAAGCTCCCCTGCAGGCAGCACCCACTGCAGGCAGCCCAGCTTCCAGCCAGGCTTTGTAGCTGTGCCAGTGATGGAAAGCCTCAGCCTCCGAAGTGCCCTTACAGTAGACTTGTCCCACAGCAAGCATTTACAAATAAATTGAAAGAAGAAAGAAATCTTTGTGACTGCTCAGTGCTGGTATGATGAACACCAACAGCAAGACAGCTGCTGTGCCTGGCCGCTGGCAGCCTGCGCGGCGCTAGCTCCAGCACTCAGTGTGTGCCAGCTCCAGCACTTGAAGCCAATGGGATACGGATTTATGATTGAGATAAAAATGCAATACTGTTTTGCTAAAGCTGGTTCTTCACAAGGCATCAAAGCAGAACTGGGAAGTAAAATTTCCAAGGCTCAGAAATCAGTATAGTAAGATGACCTAAATTTACTATAGTGGTTCATGGGAACTAAGCTGAAAAGCCACATGGATCTTCAATTATAAGGGAAATAAGGATGAATAGGCAAACGCTACCTAAAACAAGTGTCTCTAACCCCAAATTCCGTCAAAACTCACTTCTTTACTGTGTAACAGTTGGCATTTATCATTCCTCTCCGCTGTGTTGGCTGGGCTAAAACCACAGAGGCCTGACAGACCCAATCTAAGTGACAGAAACATGACAAGTATGCTTTGCTCTCCTTTATCATCTCACAGACAAAATCTTATATCAATAATAAATACAGAATCGCCACAGGAGGTTACAGGACTGGTTAAGGATGAATGTCAGTTCCCACCTGGGAATTTATATAGATTAATCAACACTTTTGAGCCAGAATTTCTCAAGCTACAGAAAATATGTGGATGAGGGGCAAAAGAGTTCATTGAAAAAGTTTCTGAGCTCCAGAGTTTAACTACCAAATCTTAGCACAATTCTCCAGCAGTCACATGTGCCCACTGCATGCTCTGTTACTGAAAAGCTCATAAATCCTACTTGGTTTCCCTTGAAGCACACAAAGTAAAGCTATGGTAACAAAGCTACCAGTGCCATAGTCTCTGCCATGTACATGTAATTAATCTCTCTGAGATCTCAATTACCTCTGCACTTGTCCTGTCAGGAAAGTGGAGTTATTATCTCAGCGGGAAATAGTGTCACATCGCTTACTGTGTGCAGGTTCCTCTCCATGTGACTAATCCTTCACCCATGCTATAGAAGTGCAGGTCTCGGTTGTCAAAAGCCCTGAGAAAACAGCAGGCAGTGAGTGCAGCTCCCAGGTCAGCCCTAATCTGACACAGGTGGCACAGAAATACGACTAAAATCTGCTCTCTGGCTTTTTACTTATGTCTAAACAGAAAAAAAAAAAAAAGAAAAAAAAAAAAGAGAGAAAAAAATGATAGCTCTTCTTCATTAACAGGTAAAAATGGAAGACAAAAATCCATAAGGATAGACTGAAGATGGCACTACTCTTAGAATATTACTCTTTTGAAAGACAGAAGGCAGAAGCTTTGAGTAATTTCCATCTCTATTTGGCTGCCTCAATTGCAGCAGCATAGAGAGAGCACGTTTGCTTTGTGCTGGAACCCATCCTGTCCTCCTCAAAAACAGGACTCCTGTTTCCTCTCCCCAACCAAACATCCCTCAGCAATCTCCCTTTCTTACTGAGGATGAGCACATCCAGGCTATTCTCATTTTGTTTGAAGCAGCACTTTGGGCACTTTGCAACCACCAACTTTCTGCTCCTCCCCTTGTACTGCCATGCCTCCTCATCCTAAGCTGCAAGTTGTGCAGCAATTATATCACCCGCTATTTCAAAGATGCACAGACATCTCAGGCCTTTTATAGCCCAACACAGTTCTCAGTGGGAAAATCCCTTCTTTTAAAATTCAAGATAAATGAAAGGAAGCCTCTGTGTGAGTAATGCCATTTATAAGATAATCCATGCATGGGAGCTTGTAAATCTTTGTTTGATTTAAAATTACAAATCAAATAGAACAATGAAATTTAAATCCTCCCAAATGTGTTTCCGTGATGCCAGTAATACAGTTAACACTATCACCTTTCAGAAACTATTGCATATTCTCACTCACTGCTTGATCAGAAAGGCTTCCCCAGCTCCATCCTTTTCTCCCCCTTTAATCACTAAATTGTTAAAATATGAACTGGAAAAAGAGAAACTCAAGAGGTTTAAATTGAGACCCCTGTCCCAAGGCAGGACTCTGCTCCTGATGGACATCTGCTAAGCTCAGGGAGCTGTGCATCACTGCAGCATGGCACCAAGCAAACATCACTGCCGTTCCCTCTTCCCTGCCCATGTGGTGGGCTCAACTTCCCACATCCATCCCCCATCCCACATCTCCTCTCCCAGCCAGATGGGGCAAAGACCTCTCAGCTCCATTTGGGACACCTACAAAAACACACATTATATAGCCATATATACATGTATACATATATATATATATATGTTCGTTTTCCACTGAGTGTGTGTGTGTGAGAGAGAGAGAGAGAAACAATGTGTTCTTCAATTCTTCAATTTGAATATATTTTAACTTTTAACCACTGTTTCTGCTCAGGGAATACTCGATTACTCTTAAAAATCAAAACATCTGCCTGTATCCTATAGAGGAATCTACCATCTACCTTCTATATATGTTATATCCATCTGCAGAACACTCTTGTAACTTGCAAGTAACTCAATCTTTGCCATAACAGACTATAACCAAGAAGCTGAACCCATCCAAATGAAGGAGACAATTAAAGGGAAAGGATGATATTTTTGTCTCCTCAGGAAGAGCTGTGGTCATTTCAGACAGGATGAAAAAGTTCCATTTCCTAAATACCAAATTTTGCAGGAATATTCAGTCAAAACATTTTGGCTGCAGTGAAAGGGGTTAACAACTGTTAATGCCTTTCAACGACAAAGATTTACTTCCCATCATTTCTTCACTCTGAGAATTTCACGTCTTAGAAAAGTATCTTAATTTCAGATTGAATACAATGGTTCAGCACTATAATTACCCCCTTCTTCCTTCTCTTCTGGAAATAAAATTCATAATTCTTCCTGTCAGTTTTACACATTATACTCGTGTCTCCAGTAGTTTTAAAGTTTCTTTTTTTTTAAGGTAGTTACTGGTGGTATAATAAAAGAGAGAAAATTAATTTCCTGTAGTTTGAATCAAAGTGCCCCGGTGTCTCGGGATGCAAATGTTATAGCAAAACTGCAAACTTAATGGAATATTAAAATCTGTCAGTTGAGCTTCTCAGGGAAAAATAGTTCCTCGTCTGAGGACCGAGCGCACGGTGGTGAAGGGGCTATGTGAATCACCAATTAACCACATGGAATTAGGATGCAAGAGGACCTGTCCTTTGTGCTTACAGAAATGAGAGCTGTACCACAACAAGCAAAAGCTCCTTCTAATTTTGAGGTAAATAACAATTACCGACTCCTTTTAAATATCATATGGCAATAACGGTGCTCAAAACACAAACAGTTTTCCCGTGCCTTTCCTGGAGCGATTAAAATGTCGAAGGCATCACAGCGAGTCCCTGAGCTCCTTGACAGCTGTCATTGCTATTGAACACAACTATAACAGCCAGAGAGAGCTTTATTGGTACACTGCTCCGTGCCCCACAAAGGCGGGCTCGCCGCGTCACGCAGGCATCTGCTGCCCCAGTTTGGAGCTTTATTCCATCCCCTCGGACGGGGCTGGTGACTTGGTGCCATGTGCAATTTCTCCCTCTTCATCAATACCATTTGGTGAGGTTTGTGCCACCCGGGCTGGAAGGTTTTGTTTCCAGGAAAATGAGCAAGGAAAATACATTTTTGCCGAGCATAATGGTCTCTTTCTGCTCCAGTCATGTGCAACAACAGAGCCGAGTGGTTTTCAATAGGGAGTGGTGTGACTTCAGTGTTTAAATATAAATGCACGGCGTTTTTATGAGGAGTGCTGTGCTCTTCCAATTTACATCTTTTTTACAGCAGGAAGAGGGAAAAGCTTCCCACAATGAGCAGCATCAGTGAGAGCCCAGCTGCACGGCACCAAGCCTGGCTGAGCACTGCTGCCTCCTCACCTCCACAGCCCGCAGCCGCCATGTCCCCATGGCCTCTCCAATGGCCTTGGGCAGGAGAGGCACTTTTAAGGCTGCCTCATTCTCTCCCCCCACAGCTCCTCTGCTTGTGGAGAGCCATGGGGCTGTGGGGAGGGCCTGCAGAAGAAGCCTGGGCACATAGTGCCAGGGAGCGGAGGGAGGGGAGTGGGATGAGGGCCAGGATTGAGCTGGGCAGAGGTGACAGAGCCCAGTGCTCCAGAACCTTCTTGGTGTTTGTGCTGGATGCTCCTGGAATGATAGCCAATGGCAGGTGGATCTTCCCTCTGCTAACAGCTGTCCTCAGTGGAAAATGGACAACCAGCAAACAGCGGTGTCAGCCGCAAAGACAAGGTGACTACTGCTAACAAAAATATTGCAGTATCTCAGAGGTGTATACATCTTTGAGCACTGAAAGCAGCTAATAGCAACCTTTACTTATACAGATCTAATAACCCAAAAAGAAATCTTAAAAACAGCATGATTCAAGCAGACATAAAAGTCATTTTTACTCTCTCAGTCCAGATAATGCACTTCTCAAATCTCTTTGCACAAAGCAATAAGCAATTCTCTTTTCTGAAGAAATCATTGCCTGAACAACGTATTTAAGTTGCAGAATTATGATGTCTTTTCAATGTTCTGCGCCTTTAAATCTGTCAGACTACTACTACCCATTTTAGACTTATTGTGCTCATTCGTGTGTGCAGACGCACGCATTGTGTCATGAAGGCTGCGGCACATTCTTTCCTCTTTGGTGTTTCTAAATACGAGATAAAAGTTATTCAGAGTGCAATGGTGTGTTTATTCTTTATTGAAATATATAAAGCTTTACCTGCCACTGAAATGCAGTCATGTTTGAGATGCAGTGCAAGAGCTGCTTATCAGCACAAAGGAGCACCAGCACCAGCGCTGGTTGGGAAAGAGATTTTCTGTTGCGCAGAACAGTTTGGGAGTTCTTCCCCTTTGTTGCTGCTGTTCTGAATAAGCGCGAAAAGCAGTATTTCTGAATGTTTTCACAGGCTGCGATGCTAGGGGAGGGAAATTATTTCTTGTTTGATACATCAGTCCTCTTCATTTTTATGTAAAACGGACAGAGCTACACATTTGCACTTCAAAAATGTCAAAAAAAGTACGGTTGGATTCCCATTAAAGTCACAACTCTCTTTTCTTTGCCGGGTGTCCATTTTGCTAAAGCGCAGTTTTCTGCGTAGGAGCTGTTTTGTCAAAAGGGGGAAAATATCTGAGCAAAATCATGTGCACAAGGACCTCTGAGCAGTTAAAACGGCCTGTCCACCCAACCAACATGCAAGCACAGGGCCTCAGCATTCTCTCTTCCCGAGCTGGCAAGCACAGCCTGTAGCTTCTTGCAAGACGTGAGAGGCGGCTCTGTGTTTTTAGGCAGGAGACCCCTCAACCCTAACGTTCAGAGCAGTTATCTCACTGCTAGGATGCACTATCTCACATTTCCAATGGTGTCCAGCTGCACTACAAAGTTCAGTACAATTCCAAAAGATCCCCCCACATTGGGTTTAAAAAAAAAAAAAAAAAGTGAACAGAAGTACTGTTGCATTGAAGTAACTGGCTAGCGAGTGTTCTAAATAAAGCATTGCTATCTGATGCCTGAAAACAGATTTGACTGAAAAGGTATGCTTTCAGACTAAGAAAGCAGAAAAAACTAATTAGACAAGAAGCAACCATGAACAAACATGTTAGCAGAATCAATAACTGGAACTGATCAGCTATTTCTTTAATTGTGCCAGCTGGGCTCTAGCGATGTGCTTAGAGGAGCATAATTACCCGTTTCGGTTGTACAGCAGAGCTCTTTTTCTTTTCCTATCCTTTTATTCACCCTCCTTTCTTTTATTTTATGTTAGGAGCTGGTCATATGCCATTACAGAAAGAAAAACAGGGTTGAGAAATTAGTGGAAAATGGGCCATCTTCATGCGTAAGATGATATTATACGAATAATTAGAAGTAGTCCTGAACAGTTATGCCAAATGTGACCTAATAAGAAAGTGAGCCATCAGGAAATGTAACTAATTTCTTAATGTAAAAGGACATTGTGTGTGCTGTGTGCAAAGCAGTCCTGTAAAATAAAATAAAATAAAATAAAATAAAATAGGGACCATTCTCTTTCATAGTCTGACATGTGTAGCAGTGTTTGTTACCATTTATAAGGCTGTGGCTGATCCAGGCACAGTTCTGCTACCAAAGCACTCCAGTCCACGCTGTACAGCTGCCTGCTACTATTAGAAGCAAGGACAGGCATAAAACGAAGCACAGAAAGAAAAGGGGAGAGCAGAGAAGAGTGAGAGAGGGGGCTCGCTGATTAATTACTAAGCAAAAAAAAAAAAAATCTTCCTTGACTGATGTTTACCCGTCTTTAATTGACAGCAAAACAAAAGGATTTAATAACTTCAAGGCTCTTATGGGCAGCTCCATGGAAAATCCATAGTGGCACAGAGGAAGCTTGGCTTTTTTGATCTATAGCAATGGCTAAATGGGTCTCCATTAGAGCAATGGCTACCCCCAAAAAGCGAAAATTAAAAAGCAAAATATACATTTAATCAGCAACAGGCTAATATATCAAAAGAGTCAGCCTGTCCCAACAAGGGGCCTGATTCGAAACACATTGACGTGAGTAGAAAAAAGATTCATGCTCCACAAAAGCTTCAGCTCACAAACTTGTCCAAAGCTGATCTAAACCCTTTATATGGTTGAAAGCCTCCGAGAACCGAGCCCGGTCCTGTTTTCCAGGCCAGTCACCTCCCGTCAGGACAGCAGCCCTAATTGGGGGCACAACTCAGAGGCTGCACCGTGCCGTGCCGGGGGAGCTGGGGCACACAGGCTGTGCAGTTGCCCACTGGGGCCATGGCCTCTGCAGGCTGCGTGCGCCTTCTGCTAAGCTTGAACCCTGTTCCTGAAAGGAAAAGAGCTACAGGAGCCCTGCAGAAAGCTGCAGAGATGTGGGAGGAAGGCTCCTCATCTCCTCCACAGCCCTGAGAGCCAAGCATGGCTGGCATCTGCATCCCAACGTCCACCTGCAGGCAGCAGGCTGGCTGTGGCATGTCAGGGTTCCTCAGCAGCTCTGGGTCTGGTATTTCCTCTGGGTCTCTATTTCTGTGCTTAACCTCATTTTTCCAGCTGAAGAAATCTAGCCTTATTGTGTGGCACATACGTCTTTTGATATGGAAAATAAACTTTTGTGAGGCGACATTCAAAGGGCCTGCATTTCTGTGGGCAGTCACTGCTGGCAAGCTCAGCTCCTTGCAGCCAGCAGTAGCAGGGTTTACAGCTAACCAGGGACATTATGAAACAAAAAGGTATTCTCTGACTATGAGAGATTCTTCAATCAGGATCAGTCAGTCATACTGACAAGGGAAACAATTTAAGATTACTTGGCGAGAGCATAAAAATGCATTACATGGGTTAAAGCCCCAACAACTTTAGTGTTATCTTTTAACACAAATGTCTGTACGGGTACTTAGTGTTATATAGCACACATCACACCGCAACAGCACATCTGAGTTTCATCTTTTAGTCTCTCAAAAACTAGCTAAGTTCCTGGTCATTTAAGTGTTCACTGATTATCCACTACTACATTCTGAGATAGATGCTAAATTATCTACTTGCTGTGGATGGCATTCATCCCACTGCAGAGTGCGGGTGATACAGAGCAACATTCCAAGGACTTCATCTTCCAATAGCCCAGTTATGCCAAAATGAGCTCAGAAGGAAGAAATCAAGGCATTGATTAGATTGCTCTGGAATGCACGTTCGCAGTAATGATGGTCCTGGACTGGTCATCCACCCTTAGGCTCAGCTATGGCCCATTTCCATGAGTGTTTGAAGGGGTGAGGAACGGCAGAGCTATGTACAGCCAGAACGGCCTTCGGGCCAGGGGAGATGTCCCAGACAGGGCTGTGAACAAGGTTGGAGCAGCCTGAAGGAGAGTGTTTGGGGCCAAGGCAAAAGGGAAGAAAAAAGTCTGGTCACTGCTCCCCTCAGCAAAGGTTTCCCTCCGCTCTCATCACACAGGGCCTGACTTTGGAGATATCCCAAAGAGCAGGGCAGGAGTGGAGCTGCTTTTCAAGTAGAGAGCTGTGATGGAAGGACTTCAACAAGAGCTGAACCTAAATATTTCAGAATTATTGCGTTCAAGCTTCCTGGGTCTCAGAATCAGAATTAAATTCTGTCTCTGACTATGAAAATCCAGTCTGGCTTTGGAGTGATCTTCAGGCACACGGGGAGCACTTGGCCTCACACAGAGCACAAACCCAGCCCCGGCCACAGGCTGCTAAACCAACCTGACAGGCCTTTACGTCTCTAAATGCCAAGGTGAGAATTTACTTTGAAAGGGGAAACATTTTAAAACCAAAACAGCCCTGAGAACGGTTAGGCAAAGCTGTCATCGGGAAATTATTCCTTTCTGCCGGTGTATTTTTTTCCCTCCTGTAGTATGATCTGTGAGCTAAGTACAGCAGTCAATATGTAGTAATCAGGCTAATGATTGTCTAATAGCTAAATTAGGAGAGTGACTCTTAATCATGCAATATGATGCCAATTGTGTAGCACCAAAATCCAGACATAAAGCAAAACTCTTTGATTACATTCACATTTTTAAAGACCTAATTAACTTTTATATGACATCTTGATTTTTAAAATATCTTAAGTGAATGGAGCGCAATACCAAAACTCTATTGAAAGCTGCAAATGTGTTTCTTTGAGATATCACTTGCTAGGTCTACAAAGATGATACAGCTCCATATAAACATATGGAACAGTTAAAATTATGGTGCACAGAAACGTATTTAATATTACAAATCTTTTGATATTTGTTTTAATTTTCTATAAACCTAAACTCCCTAATAAATATAATTCGAATGGTCTTGCAGAAATACAATCCATTAAGCACTATTTAATCTACTCCAGGACCATCTCACAATCAACTGTAAGTGAATTTGTCCAGTTGAAACTCAAAGAAAAAGTAAAGGGAAAATGGAAAAAAAAAAAAAAAAGTAAAAATATGGACAATATAAAACATGACCAAAAAGACAAATGAGTCTATGCAATCTCCATTCTGTGCACTAATATATTTGATTAGTCATGTACCAGTTCTATCATTCATATTAGGAAAGAGCTTCCATTAAATTAGAGTGATTTCAAATCCTTTATTACAAATCTGTTGAACTACTTCTAATTAAATAGGAATAAAGAGATTCTGTTTTTAAAACAACAAAATCTCAAAATCTACTTTGCTGAAGTTACTGAAGATGGAACAGTCTGGCCTCAAACAAGATTATCATTCTTGATGTCACACACACACAGAGAAATGTAGCAATACCCTACTGCCCATGCAGTCTGCATGTTCCAGCAGACTTGCTGAGAGAAAAGCATCTCAGAAACCAAGAGAAGTTTACCATAACGAAAAAATGGCATCAGGAATAACCTACAAAGCTATAGAGTCTTTGCTCCCTGAAATCAGTGGGAAGACTTTTGGATATGCAACTGAAGACCGTTCTCCTTACTTGGAAATGTAATTTTTTTTGGTTTCAAGCATGCTTCCAGCAAGCGTGATTTGGCCCATCGCTGCTGGAGCAACCTCAGGCACAGCACAGCAACTGCAAAACGAAGGGAAGGAGACCTGGCATGCTTTCTCCATATTGAATGCACTTCAGACATGTCCAGTACACTTTCCATCTTGGGGAAGCTACAAAGCACCCTTTGATTTTAAGGAACTTTGGATTACTCTCCATCCGCCCAGATAATGAAAACAAGATCCTCAGGTACTGCAGTGTTTCAGAAATCAGATAATGAACTGAAATCATATATTTCATGGATTAGGCTCTCTCTGAATCAATTTATATTGGGTATTTTGCTGGGAGACTGACCCAGATTCCATACATTTTTTTAATTAATGGAAAATCACTTCAGCCAATTCTCCCATTATGGATGACATATTTCATCGTTGTTCAATATTAAATCATAAGGAGAAGGAAAAAAAATAATGGGGAGATGTAGGAGTTAGCTTTTCACTTCCCCACACTGGCTTCAGAACCTTCCTGAATGCCTGTGCCTAGACTTTATATGTGATTAGTCTGATGGGTCACTGAATTGCCTTCAGATTACTGGGTTCCAAATTCAAAAGGCTCTCTTCTATTATTGTTACTTAAAAATTCAGTCCCTTATTTTCTTAACAAAGGTGCAAGTCAAAATAGAGTTTTATAACAAGTTATAATATGTTTTCTCTGGCTGCCTGCCTGCGGTTGTTTGGATAGCTGGCAGAGTGTGTATCTGACAGTCCAGGAACACGTGGATAGTTTGCCATTCCTACAGAGATCTATCTTGGGCAATAAATTTGGCCTGGATGTCTGTTAGTAGAGTATGTCAAAACTGTGCCAAAAGCACTTTTGGATGTATAATAATAATAAATGAACGTCGTACAGCATTATTAGAGAAATTCTAATACAAGTTGTCCATCATTTTGCAGTTAAGTTCTTTACCACGTTGCTCAATTTATGTCTCATAGTAAATTAACCATATCAAGTACTCAATCCCATAGCTTCAGAAAAATAAACAGCTGTAAGTCTAGGTAACTTCCACGCCATTGTTCCAGAACAATATCCTTGTCCCTGTGTGTTCCTGCAGCACACAACTCAAACAAACACAGGTCTGGAAGCCAAGCACATGGCTGGAGCAGCAGAGCCGCCAGCCGCACGCTCGCCTGAGGTTCTGCAGAAGTCCTCAGCTGATGGCATGTAGAAAGCTCGTTCCACATTCCACCACGCTCCGTCTGCAACAGCCAATCTAAAAGGGTTTATCTTTATATGGTTTCCCAGTCTAATGCAGAAATGTAGATAATAAATCTCAGCTGGAATAATACAACCTATTTCCTACGAGAATCATGTCGATATTTTACAATATGGCATCAGCGTTTATAAAACAATAGCTGCTGTTCAAAGCAAACAACACATAAGAAATATTGCAAGATTAGTGGAAAGTTTCATAAATACAAGAGTAAGTAAATACTCAAAGTGATTTGGGCATCTACAAATTTTGTGTGTCCCTGAGAAAACAGACGTGCTCCTATGTCAGCCTCTCAGTAGCAGCATTAGGCACACAATGGTGCAAACAACCATTGCAACAGGGAGACGCCAAGTGGCACAGACAGTTGTTATGCTGGAGGAAAAATAACACCTTAATCTGTGTCATGGGGGGAAGAGTCAAAAAGGAGTGTATTTGGAAAATGGAAGATCACTGAACTTCAAACTTTGCAAAGGGAAATCTATCACTCAGCTTTCACCAGTGGCTAAAAATGGCAATATCCTATTTTATGGTCAATAGACGTGAGAAACACTTTCCAGCACCAGGTTTGAAAATGATGGCTAAAGCACAGGAATCAAAAACTAGTCTAAGGAAAATCAAGAGCTCACTGTTTTGAAGCTGACAGAAGTTGCAGGTGCACCTACTTGCCAAAAGCTGAAGGTACCAAATACAGACTGGAAGTGCTCACACCAGAGCAGTGACTTTCAGGCAGCAAATGCCCAAGGATGGCCCGAGGGGATGCACACAGGAATGCAAGCTAGCTGAATTAGAAACCAGCAAACAATCCTTTCTCCAACATTTCACAGACCCAGCATACACAGCTCCACGCATTGCACAGGCAGCCTCAACTCCCCTATCCTGATGAGAGCAGGTACCTTTGAGCAAAGCTGTGTGCTGCCAAGCTCTCTGAACACAGCCGCAGGTGGGCAGCCACGACTGATGTGCACTGTACTCACACTATGACAGTTCTCAAGGAAAAACTTTGGCAGAGTGTCTGGCACTTCAGTTGTGCAGTTTCCATCTCTAGCAACCAAAGCCCAGAGCTGAGCTCCTGCCCAGCACTGAGAAGACACACAGTGCGGCACGACACTGCAGTGAGATGGAGCAGAGCATGGCTCAGGCTGGTAAGTGCCATAGTTAGGAAGTGATGAAGAACAAACAGGAAACATCTGAGTGAAAATCGTATTTCTCTTTTTACCTGAACAAATACATTGGTTTATTGTGCCTGAAGGAGAGGCATGAAGATTAGAGTGCTGTGGCTGACAGTCCCTGCAGATTCCCCCGGACATCTGCTACAAAGCCATCGGTGGCAGTGAGGACTGGTCTCAAAGCAATCCATCTTGGTTTAAAGGTTAATTGCTGTTTTTCCATGGTCACAGTATGACCAATTCCTTTCTGTGCCATTTGTATTCTGACACTGCCGTAAGGGGCCATCCCAACAGTGTGAGCAGACTCTGGGGAAACCTGTCTGCTGTATCAGCAAAAGCAGACTCCCCCAGCAAACACAGAGCAAGCTACTTCAGGAAAACCCAGCTTGGGCAAATGCCTGCATCTGCACTAGGGTTTGTGCTATGAGGGCCTGAGTTCTTTGCACTTGTGAGCCCTCCAGCTGCATCAACAGAGACCTTGCCTAGCCTGTTTTTCTCCCTCCAAAATAACTAGAGGAAGATATAAAATAAGTCATATGCTAGCACATCACATCAGCGAAGCATTCTATTGAGGGTGAGACTCAGAAGCCCCCTCTTCCAGCTCCCCAGGTGTGGTGCTGCACAGAGCCCTGCTGTTACCACCGGGCCCCCGTTCTCCTCCACTGAGACCGGCTCCAACCTGTCCTCATAGCAAACTGCTCCATTTGGGAGCAGAACCCCCTTGAGAACAGGATAGCTAGAGGTCTGAACACTATGGTAAGTGCTAAGGATTAATTCTGGAAATATGAGCAATAAGCACCAATGTGAGCCCATGGCTGTTCATTTCTCTAGCTGTGTGCCAAGTGATGTTCATGGGCTCGCCTACATTTTGGTCTCTGGTTTTCTCCAGTTTGGCTGTCAGTGCATGCTCACACTCACTGACAATGGGAAATGGGAAAACCTTGAGCCTGGTTTATAAATCTAAAGCCTTTAAAGGCCATTTAATAGCATTACAAATTTCTTAACACAATTTAATTTGCGTACATGCAACTCTTAAAAACTCCGATTTTCCTGACAACCAGAGCTGATGTGTTTTGATTCTGCTTTTATTGTGTATACTAGCTCCTATTAGGACCATCATAATAATATATACAGAACGATTAATTCACGAAGTAAAAGCTTTTCTTCCTTTCTAAAAGCCACTTAATGTAAACTGTAAACATCACGAACACTCTCATTCAGAGCAAGTCAAAGTCCTTAGCTGGGGCCAAGAGGCACAAGATGAAATGTCTGCAAACAATGACAGATGGCTTTAGGCAGGGACTGCTCAAATTTGCACTGGAACTGCTCTGAGCACCTTACCAGAGAACAGCAAGCTGAAAAGCATCAGCAGCCATTCCAGTTAGGCTATAACTACTCAAGAAAGCAAGGAGTTTTTCTTACATGCAACATTTGCATTGACAGAAATAGTAAAACTCACATCTTCCAAAAGCCACTAATCCTTTGCATCATGTATGCATTCAGAATAAGCCTTGCATAAATCCTGGTAGCATTCATCACATGTTACAACATCTGGTGTCACACTGCCTGTGAGCATGGTCAAATATGCCGTGCTTTGAAGAGCATTCAGTGTAAGAAAAACTGCAAACATAACAGCACTGATTGCCTATATGTAATCAGACATTGTCTAGAGATGCTCAGTGAGCTTGACCGCTCCAGCCAAAGATCAGCAAGGCAAATAAGAACGTGTATAACTTCAAGCATATGTGCTTCACCCCTGATTACAGCTGGGCAAGTCATAGTTTTAAGTTAAGTACATGCTTCACAGCTTTATGGAAACATGAATTTAAGGCATGAGAATTTCAGTTAGGAGTTTCTTTGTGTGCTTTGGTTTCTTTTTCACTCCTCCTGTTTGGACGGATTTCTTCAGCACTTCTATTATTTTTGACTGATTATTACCCAATTTATTTTTAATTTAATTTCATATGTGCCATATTTCCTTTCAGACAGAACACTTTCTTTCTCTTTAATAGATTTCTGTCATGAAATACTGACCTATTTACCACTGGAAAGAAGTAAAATATAGGATCTGGTATAACGTCTACTGAAATTGGTCTTGAACAGGTGCGGGATCTGACACACATAGAAGCCAGTAAAATGCAAACGGTATTTAGTTATTGAGGCAAATGGCAAGCTTTAAAGCACCACCTGTGTATATTTTGCAACATATCATGAAAGTGGTGAGAACCGTCCTCATTTATTCATGCATTAACTTGTGACATTTGGCTCAGAACAAAAAGCTGTGGAAAAGGGTAAGTTATGAGACGTCAAGCTGTAAGATGGTGCACTTTATATTTTACTGCTTGCTTCAGTGTTACGCTCAGCCTGCAGCAGGGAAAGGGTCTGCTTTTGGTGGGGAAGAAGAGTCATGTTCCTTAGAGTCACGTTCCTTACATACTGAAAGAGGAAGCCTAGAATTTTTGTTCATCCAAATACTCCATAGCATTTCACCTCTTTGTTAGAGCACATTTCCAACTGCCTAAAAGCTCTGCTATCCCCGCAATGCAAACTTTTCTTCTCTGCCATCTGCCCCAAAAACTTAGCAAGAGAAAAATCCACACTCTCCAACAGCCCAACATGAGGCAAATCCCATTCAAACGTGATGTCATGTCTGTGAGTCAGTGAGGCAGACCCAGGGGCAGTGCATGCCATGCCCACACACAGCCCGTAGCTGCGGCCACAGCCCCACGCCTCCCTTCTGCCACAAGTGGCTGCGAGACAGTCACTTCTATGTCAGAATTTTACAGCGCCAGGCTTTATTTTCTGTTTGTATTTAGCCTGTTTTAATAGCTACAGAGCCACATTAACATAAGAAATTGCAATGTTGCTTTGCTATTTACTTCAATATATTTACCAGTAAAATCTGACAGCTGACAGCTTGTGAATGTGATGCTAATGTAATCATTACATTTACACTGGATGCAACCCACAACTTTCTGAAATTGTGTGATAATATTTTCAGACTTAAATGATGTTTTAGGAATAAAGACATAAGTATTTGTTTATGAGTAATCTATCTTGAATATGTTCATTAGTAATATTCCTGAAGGCCTCCAATAAAAGTTACTAGATATTAATTAGAAGAGAAACAGCTAATTTGTCTGCCCAAGTGGTTATCACATAAACCTTGACTTGAAATAGCACCTAAATAAAACAAATATAAACCTGCCACAAAGATGTGAACACGCTGTCCCAAAAGGCAGAACCACTTAACTTGTGTAATTGTCAGTAGAGTCGAGAAAAGCCATTCTAAGATTCAGTTTTCAACACCAGATTATACAGCATGTCCAAACAGAGCAAATTAAATTAGGTTGCATCTAAATTAGGCTTCTTCCAGTGGCAAGAATACTTTACATCACAGAAACATTGATCTGAGGGAGCAGCAGCTGCTAAGGGTGACAACAGAGCCAAGAGGAGACTTCAGAAAGGCAGCCTCAAATCCAATCCATTTCCCCTATCCTCAAGAAAAGCTCGAGTGCAGCAGGCTCTGTTGAGTTCTAAGGACTCTGACAAACCCCACTGTTCTTGCAATACTCCAATGTTTTCATAAAGAGTTCCCTGTTATAGTCCTATTCTGTTCAGGCCAGCTCTTTTTGACATAAACCAAATCACCGTATTACCGCATTTATTTACAGAGTACTTGAGCAGAACTTTATCATCTAAAAACATCTCCAGTGCCTCAGCGTAGTAAACCCTAACGGGAAGAGATCAATGTCAGTTTATACACTTCTCATTAAAGCATTCGAACAAAAAGAAAAGCCTTTAAAGGTCTCTTTGCTGTTGAGCTTATTTTAGGATATAAAAAGCTGACCCAGAAGGCTTAAGTTTGAAGTTTTCCCTGCTCCAGCTCTTCAAGACCTCTTTGTACATCACTTACAAGTAGCAAGGGGCAGGGAAGAGGGGGGGCACTTATCCCCAGGGACACTCCCAATGTCTTTAAAGTCTGAGCTGTGTCTGCAGCACCCATTGACTTCAGCAGGAATTGAAGGCTGACAGCCAAGAAGAGGGCCTGGGATGGACCTCGCATGAAAACCAAGGTCTTATTGGGAGCAGGTGGGGCTTTCTTGCAAAGTACTTGTTTCACCTGACCAATACCAGACTGTACTTCTCTACAGCTTACAGCAGATGTCCAAATCCAGACTGCCAGCCATCGATCCATTCTAGTCACTCTGCAGTGACTGCATGCAGCAGGAGGTGCCTCTGGCTTAGGAGCCCTGCCGCATCAAGAAACACACCTGGGGGAAATGTCCACCAGAGTGACACTTTTTCAATTGCTGAGCAGTGAATTAGAAGGCGGACTGCATGTTTGGAACCTACACGCTCTGTTTGAGGTGGAGGAAAGATACTGCTGCTTAGTCAGAAATAATGTCATGGAACAGAATCACAGTAACCAGTTCTTCAGCCTCTACATTATGACAATACATCAAACCTTTCTTCACAAATCCACATTCTAAAAACAAACAAACAAACAAACAAAAAAAAAGCACCAACCTAATTGAAATGATACCAAACATGGCAGCAGGCTGGAGCTGAAACATATTTCTGGAGGAAATTACAATATGCTAAATAGTAGTCTATGAATGTTGCAGATTTTATTTTTTAACTTATTTTAATGGGAAAAGATTGAGGTAAAAGCAGTACCCAAGATGGTTAACCACAGATGTGAATGAAGCAGACGACTATGTCTGGGCTGGATGACAGACACAACTCACTGCACTCAACAGCTGCACCCTTGCTGGGCAGAAACACCCCTGTATCTGCTCTGTTTTGAACAAGTGACCACCCTGCCATCCTTCTGGGAAGAGCCACAGGCATTGGCTGCTGCACTCAGACAATTTCATCTTCATCTGCCTTCACCTTCCATCTGCAGCGTCCCTCAAGGCAGCACAAAGCTCCTCTCCACAGACCTATCAGTGCTTTCTTCAGCACGGCTGTACTGCGCCTTAACTTAGTAAGCAAGCCACAATCAATGAAAGAACATTTTTCCTGGGTTAATGGGTGTTTTACACCTAAGAAGTTTTGTTTGGATCTTCTGGTAAGGTGCTGCAGGTAAACTGCATTACATAGAATTACATCTCATCAGGCATGATATGAAAGCAAAACATATCGGGTAAGCCTATCACAGAAAATGTGCCCAGTTTTTCCCTGAAATGAATATATTTTTTGTTGATGAAAGCTTCATCTTACTAACATCCTCTTTCATCTGTTCACCTTCTATGAATAATATAGATAAGAAAACATCGGCTACTTGTAATTAAACAGCCAGCAGTTTGCTAAGTGCTGTTTAACTGTGGTAACATCCCGGTGACCAGGACACGTCCTTGGCACACCAAGCCTGTAGCAAAGGTAGGTCCCTCCAGCTGGGAGCAGGAGGGCAGAGCCTGCAGGAAAGTACATTTAGCATGGGTAGAAAGGTGCGAACATGTTGTGTGCTGAACATTACAGAATATCTACCAGGATTCAGCACAGACTGAATGACTAAAAATGAATGTGCAGTAAGTGGTTTGCCTCTCTTCCTCTAGCAACTGTCTGCTTTTATTGAGCATGGAGCTTCACCTAGCTAATTGTCTGGATACAGAAACATTAGGCACTATTGGAAAGTTAATGTGAATATCCAGTGATAGCTCAAATTTCTTCTCCAGATTCAAAACAGAGCCCTTTTGTAGTAGAAAAAAATTCCTTTTCATCCAAAAATAGGTTAAAATCATCCAGGAGAAGCACAGCTGAACAAAAGGTCAGTCCTAGCTCAGCTCTGTCACTCCTCTTTAGTATCACAAAGAAAGAAGTGGCAAACGTGTGAAAAGCACAAAGGCACCAGAAACCCTGGCAGGAAGCCGCAGCCAGCTGCTGGGCAGGGCTGGGGGTGGCACAGCGCAGAGCCGTGCTGCTCCCTGGGAACCACTGCCCACTGCTTTGTGGGCTGCAGACAGCCCTGGGCGCAGTGAATGCGCCCTACCCAGCTCTGTGTCTTGCAACCACCTTTTAACAGGGTCTAAGTCATGAGAAAACATCACTGTGTAACTCGGACTGATGTAGGAGAAAAGACAAGCCATTTTTTTGGTTGTGATTATCTGCAATAAAGTGGCTCGCTGCATTATTAATGAAATGATGGCTGGGCTGTTTGGCATAGAGAGGTGGCAACAAGGTGCAAGGGGGTCGGTTACCAATAATTAGTTGTGTATATCTGGGGGTGGTTGGTTATGGAAGAATCAGAGGGAGAAGATAAAAATTAAATTACAAAATCCATAAAACTTCCGCTCATTTGTCATTTCACCTTGTTTCAAAGAGTTATATTTATAATAATGACAGCAGGAGCAGTGCATTACACTGCATCTCACACACTACACCAACATTACTTTCAGCTGCAAGATGCATCCTGTTGAACGTTTTCCCCACCAAGTTATCAGTATAAAGACACTGGGAAGGGAAAGATAATGCTGAACTGGGACACACGTTGGAAAAGAGTTTAAATCTCTACGCGTTTACTTAATGGTATTTCTGCACCAGGCCCTAAAGTATAACACTTCTGCTGATGGAACTGCGTGTTGTTGGGAACTATGTAAAGCATGCCCAGTGTCATTCTGGATTTAAGATAACTTTTGCTTCTGCAGACCTAAATGCTAGATCTTAGTGGTGATAAACCCCTTGGTGATTTAAGTTAGCTATGTTGTAAGTGCACAACATCGCCAACCCCAAGGGGACGGGGCAGATCTTCAGGCCAAGAGTACCTCGGGCCACCAGGTTTCTGCAGAGCGATGCTGGGGCCTGGTTCAGAAACTGTGTGAATGATGCTGGGAAGAGTTGATCAGCAGGAGGAGTAGAGAATAGCCTGCTTAGCAACTGTGGAGACTGACATGGGAGTCAGAGCACCAGGCTGCTCCCTCCTGCGCAGGCAGGATTTGCAAAAGCCCATTAAGGAAGGCAGCCTGAGAAACTGCAAAGATAAAAAGGGAGTGCACAGAAGAGGAAGAAACTGGTGCGGAGCTCTTTGATGGAAAAGATGCCATTTTTTCCAGCTCTGCTAGAAGAAATATTTTCTCCTTGGTTTAGAACTGCGCTTAAAAGCCTTGCTACATGTAGCAGACAGCCCCATTAACATGGCTTAACTGCCACTGCTGGAAATCCATGCTCCTGCACGCTGTTGGCACGGCCTTTCTACTGCCTTTCACAGGAGGGCAGCAGCCAGCCCCAGCAGTACCCAGGTCATGGCAGGGCTCTCTCATCACCTTCGCTCCACTTGAGGCAGAGGCACACACAGAGCTACCTCCCAGAGCTGCATCCCTGGGCACCCTGGGGCGTCAGCAAGGACTGCTCTGGCCACCCAAGTATCGAGCAGTGCTCCATCAAGCTGTGGCTGAAATCTGAAAAATAATCCCTGTTTTTTTAAACACAACTGTGCTTTAATTCCTTTTAACTCTGCAGACAGCACACAGCTGTTCTGAGCTAATGGACGCTACTTCTTTTGTAAGATTGCTTGAAAATATAACAGATCATACAACGGCGAACGAACAAATACATTTTTATCAACCTCTGAAATGAGTCATTTATCTTCAGGGCTATGTACTGAATTGTGACACCAGAAGATAAGTTTTATCTCTTTTGCTGTCAAACTCGATCTCTCTCTAGCCCCAAATTGCTGTGGATGCAAGTGAAGAGTGAGCCTTTCCCCGAACGAGAGCACAAGCGGGGCCAGCCGCTGCCCTTTCCCTAAGTGGCTTTAATCTCAGGGAGGTTTGGCTCCAGTGGAGATGTGCAGCAGGCCATCCTGCAGCAGGGAAGCACCAGGGGTTATCAGCATGCTGGTGCCGTCTCCCCTCCCATCCTTCACCTCCTTACTTTTCCCAAAAAGCATTAAGCATTTTCCAGCCACCCAATCCCCCTCTGCACACAGTTAAACACATAAATTTCCTTTTATTGCCTCTTTTAAACAAATCCAACTTTCCATCATACCTTACAATTAAAACTTAATTTGTGTTAATACTTGACAAATGATACCTGATACAGAGGTCAACCCCTTGGGACAGGCTAGCATATAAAGCTTTGATGAAAATCAAGCGCTTATGACTCATAAAGCAACAGCTGTAATATTTTCACTTAACTCACGGAGAGCTGGTTCACTTAAAGACACCACGTTACAAAACTCAATTATTGCCTCTTGACTCACTTCAGAAAGATCATAAAAATTGTATAGTGGTAGAGGTACCTCGCAGTGACAACCCAGAAATGGCTGTTCATACCAGGACAGGAGCAACGTGGCACACACACTTCTGGGGTACGGGCTGTCGGGGCCCCTGGAAGGTACTGCATTAATGAGCAGCTGAATTAACACTCCGGTGATCAGCTTCATCTACAAAACGTCCTCCGAGCCCAACTTCAATAAGTACGTTTCAAAAAATCGAAGAGCACTGACATGGAAGTAAGAGCCTGTGGCAGGAAAGGAAGCGCAGGAAGATTTATGATAGGCTAATTTCATTTGAAGCAACCTGGTTCCAGCCAGCCGAAGAAAACAGAACTCAAAGGAAATTTAGAGAAAATAACCTTTAGGTCAATTTGGTATCTGTTTCTGCATGTGTGAAGAAACATCCTTCACAAAACCAGGACCCTCTAGTCAGAGGAGAACTGAGAAATCGGAGTTATGTGCAGGAGGAACTGTTGCTGCCATGCACAGCAGCAGCAGATTCTGTGTTATCTCACCAAACCCGTGGGCACACACTCACATCTGCAGGGAAAGCATCAGACTGCTATGGACAGACAGACAGACCAGCTTTAAAGGGCCACCAGTCTTTGATCAGCACTGTACTCTGGAAGTAGACCAAGGACAAGGGAAAGAGGGCACCTTAAAGACTGCCTGACAAAAGAAGGTTGCAAGAATCCAGACACAAATCCTTTATTTTAATAAGCCATGATCTTAACTTAAGGACTGTTGAAGTGCTTGGACCTGATCTAGAGTCCAAAATGTTTTCTGATGGCATTTTCAGTGTGTTCATCCATTTGTAAAACAGCAAGTAAATAACTTATCTGGTCCTGGGCCAACAAAACCAAAAGAGAAACTTGTTTTTCTGCTGATTTATTTGTTTTTATCTGCCTGTAGTTTCTGCACAAACCAGTGCCACCTGTGATCTATCTTAGTCAGAACCTCTTGTGGCAGGCTGTTTTGCATTTTTTGCCATAACCTTCCATACAAAATTGATCTGTCATGAATAATAGAAGTGCCACCACATTATGTATCTCCGTTTCATAACGTCTGATTCAATATCAAGAATGCTGGCTTTCAAAAAAATCCATACCGTTTTAAACTGGCAAATCCTTAAAAATACCTTCATCCTGAATTCTGAGAGCTGTATAAGTCACTGCAAAATTTCTGTTTAACTAAATGGACGAGAAATGTGGGCCCTCACCGGTGGGAAAACAGCAGAATACACAATAAATTATTTTGGCGAATCCATGCGGAGAATTACAGACACCCAGAAACAGGCGGCGTGAAGCAAAAGGATGCAAGAACATTCCTCAAACTTCTAATGAGGAACACCCGACTGACACACTTAGTCTGAGATTATGTAAAGTAGTTCTAATTACTGATCTCAGTTATATACCGTGTCATTTCCCATTTCACCTACTTTGTGAGCACTGCTGCTTCAGGAAGAGGAAGCAGTATGTAAGCTGGCTTAATCCTAACCCTTTTGGAAGAGGAAGAAGGGGAAGAATGTGCATCAGAAGTTAAATGTAAGCTACTGAATGCCCAAAAAACGGTGGGATAAATTTTCCATTTAGCAAGCACAGTGAAACTCTTGTTCCTGAAGATCCCAGTTCAGTTGCAAACCACATGAATTCTGCACTCAACTTGAACCAAACTTCTATCCTGGGAGTTCCCATCCAAATACAATTTGATCTTGGTGGCAGTTGCTTTGAGGATAGATGTGGATAGGAAGTGCCTTTGCCACAGCATTATTTTTTTTTTTTGCAAGAGGAGATTCCAAGCCATGCTCACCTTGTGCTGAGAAAGTCCAAACCTCAGCTAAAAGTCCTCTCCCAGGATTATACTTCTGAATGTATCCTACAAACATCCAGCTGGGATGGGACAAGAGAAGTGGGAATGCTTAACCTTTCCTTAAAAATTAGTTAAAGAAAGAGGAGCTTCACTGGACTGGAATCAGTGGGAAAAACCAGAAAGCAGGGATCCCATTCTGCACAATCCGTACCAGATCAGGGCTGCAGTCCCCCATGTAGCCCACTTCACTGATCCCAGCAACCTCAGACTCTTTTCCTCATGATATCATATTGTGACTGCCTACAGAGCATCCTTCCAGATGTCCAGCTGAATTTATTCTGTCAGAGGAGCAGATCATGGTTAGTCTGTTAAACTACTAAAAACTGAGCAGCATCACTTTCCTTCTTCTAATTGCTTCTTTTAGTGAGTGCTGTAGGAGAAGGAAAGCAAGAGAGCCCTGCTTGTTCATCTGAGAAGAGAACTTTCAAGACAGGTTTCCAAGCTCTGATAACACATTGTGCAGAGCCTTTCTATCACTGCACACAATGGCAGAGGACTCATCCTTCTCCTATTCTCCTTCTGGCTGCTTTAAGCCTGGCAGACTGTGTGGTTCCCAGCCATTCTGAAGCAAGACTGTTCTTTCCCCATGAACTGCCTGAGGGAGGTGTTTTATCAGATCTAGTCCTGAGCTGAACAGAGCTCATTGTTACTTGTGTGAATCTAACTGACCATATATTAAAAACACTGATTCTGTGGGCCCTTGTTGGTATATACCCTGCAGGAGGAGTTCTAAGTAGAGGAGCTACAAGATATGGTTTAGTAGCTCATGGTAGCAATGGTAATGGGAGGACTGTTGGATGGATGATCTTACAGGTCATTTCCAACCTTGTGATTCTACGACTCTAGTAGCATGGCATAAGATGAACACTCAGCTTTGAATGAAAATATTTTCTATTCTTGTTTCTTTGTCTGCACACAGATTTTACTCTTCCTGTCTGATACAGAAGCAGCTGAGCTATGTTGTTCAGTGAGCTCTCTCCACCCCCTAGATCTCAAAACCTTTTTGTCAATTTCCCATCTCCTGCAGCAAGCACAGTTATGGATTGTAGGAGTCTCCTTGGCCCTAGAGCTTTCCTCTTGACTCTCTCAACTCATAGGCAATATCTGCCACCTGCATATTTCCACACACTGTTGTGACCCTGATTTCACCACACGCTTACCACATCTGTTCTTTCAGATCAGGCACAGAAAAACACCAACCTCCCCACTGCAGGCTGTCAGTGAGCTCTGCGTTCTGTCCTAGCAAGTGCACATGCGAATTATGCATACTGATGGGCATGGATTTTGGCACAGTAGTTTAAAAAGTCAAAGAAAGCATGTAGAGCCTAAGGTCATTGCTATTGTAAAACAGGCTTCAAAGATTCCCATCACAAGTCACAAAATAAACAGCAATGAAACTTGTCCTGCCTAAAGAAAAATGAAAGAACAATGATTAATATGTTGTAGTGGACCTTTTCATCCTTATCATTTCCAGACTGTGGAATGTTATTTCTGGCATAGAGATTCTTGGTCAAGTATGAAGAGTCATCAATTGGATAAAGTGCTTGATTTAGCCCGTTTTTATTCTATTGAAAAACAACAGAAGGAGGTTTTAGACAGGAATAAAATCAATAAGAGGAAAAAGTAGAAGTTGGCAGGATAACTGAAATGAAAATGACATATTGGTAATGTTGAATTTTAGCGCAAGGATTAATAGAAAAGGACTAGAAATCTACTGCTGGGCACCAAATAATTACCAACAGTAATAAATATATATATTTTTTTTATTTTTATTTTTTAAGTATCCTTATCCTCTTCCCCTAAAAAAGGCTTTACAAAGTGGTGCAGGTGCATTTTGAGCTCTACTTGTCAAAGTATGTTCTCTTCTTCTCCAAAGGTTAGCTGTTATTTATATGAAATGATACTACAAAGTCTAGGCCAAAATAAGGTCCCCATAATACTGCAAAGTCCACATAATCAATTGCAGGTACTTAAAAATGTTCAAAATGTACTTTTTAAGGGTATTAAACTAGGACAGTGGTTGAGGAAGTGCAATGGTAGCAGTCACAAAACCCTGGACAACATCACACTCTTACTTATTAAGCAAAAACTTTCTGTTCTATCCTGAGCACCACTGATCTGTGCAAAGTCAGCCAGCTGGCCTCTTGAACAAAGCACATTACAGAAGTTTCCTGAGAGTAGGATCTAGAGATGGAGGGGATTCTGTGTTTTCAGACAACCTAAGGAAGGGCACTGCTTTTGGTATGGACAGGTTGGTTCTTCCTCACACTGAAATAAATGGCGGAAGGATATGGTCTCTCCTGCAGCACTAGAAAGCAGTCTGGTTTTAGGAAAAAAAAGACAAAAAAAAAAGAAAAAAAGAAAAAGAAATATTTCCATCAACGAAAAAATCACAGCCTGGTTGTGGCAAATAAGTTGGGCTGCTCATTGGAACAACCCTCCTTTGGCCACACAACATCTCCCCATATTTGGGAGCAGCAGAACTACACTGAAACCTCTGCAGGGCTTTGTTCCCAGTGATCACTGATAGGAGCTTTCTCCTGTTTGCCCTCTGTGCCCATCACACAGCCAGCAGGGGCCGCAGTGCTTGGCACTGACCCAGCAGGCAAACACTGCCAGGCGTCAAGATCCTCAGGAAGAGTCAACATTGACTCCTTCTTCCTCCAGCTCTGTGATCAGAACTTCCACAGGGAGGCTGATAAGGCGAACGGGCTGTTATTGTTAAATACAGCAAGTACACATGGGGTAGATTAATCTCCACTTTACTCCAGGGTGACTGATAGCCTGAGTCAAGTTGGAGAGATAGGAAAATGAGTTTCTTTCTTTGCTTAATGTCACATTAAGTTTCTCGTTCATCAGAACAGGAATGCAGCTCACAGGGGAAAAAACTACTTATTCATAACTCAAGGAAGGTAATAAGTGGTAAAGTCACAGGAAAGGGTGGAGAGCACAAATATCCCATCAGTGGAAGAGAGGAAAGTTTCTCCTGAATACATACATAGTGCTTAAAAATGGAAACACTCTGAATCAGAGACACGCGAAGGTCAGAAAAGACTGCTTTGGCCCTTTCTTCTGGACTGTGCCTTGAAGAAGAGTACATTTCATTTTCCTTCCCCTAGCTGTCTTCATTAGCTGAACTGCCCATGCACACAGACCTCTGTTCGAAGAGCTCAAGGGCAGCCGTGCAGCCTCTGGGGCTCACAGCTGGGAGCAGGAAGCTTGGAGGACCCATGCAGCTCTTCACATTCCCAGGTGCACCGAGCCCAGCTGCAGCTCTTTGCATCACCAAGCATTTCCATTGAATACCATGCCTTGGTCTCCCTATTTCCGAATCTTTTGGCAGCGATTTTCTGCCATCCTCCCTCTCCCTACACTTCTTCCACTCTTCCCCAGCCACTGTCCTCCAGCTACCCTCTATCAGAGGCCAGGGAGACTTGAAGGGCTCACACCTTGCCCTGCCGCAGCACCTGCATGAGTAAATATTGCTGGTCTCCCCCTCGAGCACACTGGAGCCCCTATCACAGGCTCTTTTCATTGTGCACCAAGGCCAGGGCCAAGGACAAATTGCTCCTTTGTAAAATGGAGACCCCGGGGAGAGGGAGGAGAGGGTAAGTCAGGCTCTTAGTGAAGTCAGTGAGCAGGATCAAACCACTAATCTGGGTAAACAAAATACAGAAAATGACATTGATTGCAGATTGGCTTTAACAATGAATAATTGTGCTTTGATGTGCACATAAATGTGATAAAAATCAAGGCAATATATTCAAAACAAAGCAAAAGAAAAAATGCAAAGGGATATTTTACAACTAGGGTCCATTACCATCTATCCTAACAAGATTAAGTAGTAATTGCTGTGTCAAGAAAAAATATAGTGGGCTCAGCAAATGAAGGATCACGATAGGATCCCATTGTATTATAGGCTCAGGTCTGGCTGGAGCGCAGTGATGGGATTTTTCCACCATTGCACAACCAGATTATTATTATATTTTTTAAGTATCAAAGGCCTTTTCCTGGAAATGTAATTCTTCACAATAAAAATGTTCCTCTTTAAGCATTTATGTAAGCCACACTGAAGCTAGCTTCAGGCTTTTCCTTCTTTCACTTTAATACAAACAAATCTTGAAATCAGTACCGCTTTTTAAGCATGATTTCTTGGCCTATGTTTTCTTACTGAGCACAGTTTCTAATAGTGAGATTAGACTTCATCATCTCATAGAGCAAGTTTCAGTATCATCTCACATTAATAAATCAATGCAGTAGTTTGCTAAAGATATTTGAACTTGCACTGCCCAGGATGTAATACAAGATTGTTTAAGTTGGAGTCTTCATATAGACTTCAAGAACTAGACAACGATATCATACTAGAATTCAACAAAAACTAAGCAATGACACTTTCAAGGTCTCTTTGAAAGTTTCTCCCTTAATGCCTTCTTGGACCTACACACTAAGTATAACATGAACAAAGGACAATAGTTGAACCGATACATCTTCTATGGCAAGCAAATACTTTTTTCATAACATTAAACTTTATGAAGATAAATGTAGAAAGACTAGAAATAAATAGCAGGTGGAAGAACTTTGCATTTCCTCCTTGATCTCTTTATTACTGAAATCCTTTAGGCAGGTGAGAAAATAAGCTGCAGCTTTC
This sequence comes from Phasianus colchicus, assembly GCF_987193195.1. NCBI lineage: Eukaryota > Metazoa > Chordata > Aves > Galliformes > Phasianidae > Phasianus > Phasianus colchicus. The sequence continues at coordinate 8,542,541 of NC_143445.1, forward strand.
TGAGACACTTTGAGGTATAACGACCTATTCCAAAGAGGCTTGGTGATGTTATTAATGAGTGGTGATGTTACTTACATCAGTAAACACACTCTGGTGGTAATGGAAGAATCTCTCTGGATCATTGTGGTGGAGGCTAGATGAAAAGCTCACCTTAGGACATATTCTCATTTGTTCAGATCCTGCATGTTGCTACAGTATCAGTGCAATGTAAATGTGGAACACGTTCCTACCCGTAACTAGCTTCAGGCAGCAGAACAGTCAGGAGCAGACAGGCCCGAGGAAAACAAAGAGTTCAGCTCATGTGAAAGATGAAAACTGAATTTATGTTTGGTCTTCCTTATGTAAGGGACAAAAGTAAGTGAGCTTCAGTGGCAAAAGAAAGAAGATGAAAGAAGCAGAGACTGGTTCTTTTGTTGTGTTAAATCAGTTGGCGCTGACAAACTCACCCCCCTCCCATTTTCCTGCTTGCTGCCTCTTTAAACAACAGTACTCAACAAGTTACGACAGTAGTCAAATCTCATGCCTCCATCATTTGACCCACTAGATGTGCTGCAGGTTTTATTTCCACCTGCATCTTGTTGAGCCAGTAGGGTCTTCCCCAGCCCCCACCCCACTCACTGGTGTGGGCAATGATCTGGCACAGGAATTCCCCAAGTGTCACCACACCAAGCACCAGTGAAGCCCAACACTGAGCTGTCACTTGTAAACCAGCCTTCATATTTCTATTCATGTGACCACTTCTGCTCTGCTGCAGGAGCCCACCTCAGTGCAGGGAATAATAAGCATGGGTGTCCATGCTCGCTGTACTGACATCCCTTTCAGGAGGTGCTGCATTAGCCCTCCTCACTCTCATCTCTTTTGAAAACAAGACTCACATATTGCAGCATATTTTGATCTTACAAACTGGCACACTTATCACAGACTGCATGGGAACTGCAAAAAGCAAGCTAGACACACAGATGAAAGAATCACAGAATTGTCTGAGCTGGAAGAGACCTTCAAAGGCCATCTGTTCCAACTGCCCTGCAATGAACAGGGACACCTGCAGCTCCATCGGGTGCTCAGAGCCTGGTGCAACCTGACCTTAAATGTCTCCAGGGACGGAGCAGCCACCACCTCTCTGGGCAACCTGTGCTGGTGCCTCACCACCTTACTGTAAAAAACATCTTCCTTATATCCAATCTAAATCTCCCCTGTTTTAGTATGAATGGCCAGCGTACCCCTAGTCAGCACTCTGGTGCAACATGAGTGATATACAGCAAACTGCCATTGTTGACACTAATGCAACCCAAGAGAAGACTGTGAAATTGCTTGGAAAAGAAGAAAAAACAAAGAAAGATATAGGGCCATGACCATGACTGTAAGTAGATAATGCATATTTTTGGCTATCCTAAACACACTTAGCCGCTCGTATACTTTTCCATAAGATACTTACATGGTCTTCTATTTTTAGGCATTGGTAATTGGAGTTTATGATTTACATATTACAGTGCAGTAGAATCCAATTATAGCAAATCTACGGAGAGACTGTATTTATTTCAGGAGAAGATACTGAGGAACCATGTCAACACGTAGCAGCATAATGACCTGCTCACTTTCTGGCTTTCATGCAAAACATTGAGATGATTAGGTTTCAGACACTGCACGAGGATAGTTAAGGATGAGCTAGAAAACCATTCCACATCTGTGTTTGTTTTATTAGCAGATCCATTTCTGGGAGAAAACAGGAAAGCGACTGCTGATCCAGCTGCTAATTCTGGCTAATCCTTTTAAGTCACTAACTCCATTACCAAACACTACTTCTTGTAATCATTTTTCCATCTCCTCCGTTCTACATTAAGTATAAATTTCTTGACATTTCCCCCATCAGCACTGAAGCTTAATTATAATAAATGTTAATTGCATATATTTTAAGTTCCGTGGAAACTCAGTTATGGAGAAAATAGTCTGTTGATGGTAAATTGACAGCCAATAAGTAGAAAGCAAATGAATGAAAAATACAAGTTCATATATGTTCTGGATGGGTCTGGAAATGTGTTTTTTTACTGATAGTCACTCAGCCTATTGACAAAACGACCACAAATTATAATTCCCTTGATCTGAGTGGAGCTGTCATAGGCAATTGCTAGTACCCATCAAAGCTCAGGCTATCGCTCCGTGTCTCACCAGAGCAGTGACTGCATACTCAGTTTTACGCAGGTAAATTCAAGGAGACTATCACTCTGCTCTGAATGAAGATATGCTTAGCTGATTTTCTGATGGATTTTATGTGAGCTGGGATTATCAAAGCTGCTGAGAAAATGTGGGGACCCAATACACCTATTCATTTTGAAAACTTCAGGCTAATGACCTGTGTATTTCAAATATTTTCTTCCTCGTGGGTCTGCTGTCTTCAGGAAAATAACTACACATGCTACGGTGATATTCTTTTACATTTCTCTTTCTCCATAGTAATCTTCTGTTATGGTTATTCTCGAGTCAGTCATTGTAACAAGCTTGTGCTTGATTAATTAATAAGCTCAGCAAAGGGCAATCAGGGAAGTATGCTACTCCCCCTCCTCTTTGAAAACTGCAGCTCGGTGTGGCTGACTGCAGAGCCGGGCTGAACAATGGCACTTTGAAGTCTGTAACCCTCTACGCTTTATTCCAGAAGAGTAGCAAAAATTAATAATGTTGCTCGAAAAAGCTCTTTTGTATCTTTAAAGTATCAGAAAATATACATACTGTGAGAGAAAGAAGTGTTATTGCTCTGTTTCTGCCTATAGCTCTCTTCAGTATCTTGGGGAAATTACAGTCTGGTAACAAAGAAGGTAAGGGAGCATCTGCAGCAGGATTTGCTAGGGCTCATCAACAGCTGTGTGCACTGTAACTTCATTTACTTTTCCCACTAAAATTGTGCATAACTGAATGTGATACAATAAAGCTTGGGTTTGGGGAGATGGTCGTATCATTGCAGACTTTTAGATAGACTTTTAGACTTTTTTCTCCCTGAGACTGATGAGAAATGACTACAAAATAAAAATCTGCTTCATTTCTATTAAAAAAAAAAAATCAAAACCAATGCTGCCAGCTAACCATTAACTGAAAAATAATGAGGGCTAATGAAATAGCGAGAGTCCAGATCATTCAGTGCTCAGACAAGTCTCTTAAGGGAACTGAAAATGAATTAGCCCGAGTTTGACAGCAGCATAAAAAGGCACCTAAGACACTGGAAGGTGGAGATGAGGCTGTCAGAGAAGAAGCAGGGAACAGATTGACAGACAGCCTTATATGAAAAAAAGTAATTTAGGGGTTAGAGAATAACTCAGAAAAAATGTTATAATAGTTAGAAATCATTTTAGAAAAGTAGAGCTAAGCAGACTCTTATTCCAGCATTATGACTATTCAATGGCACCGCATCATCATGAAGAGGGTCAGAACAGACAACCATAATTGTCCTTTATGGTCTTGAAATCTATGACTCTATTAAAACTATCCAGTCTATGCACCACTGCAATTCTGTGTTCCCAATTTGGTGAGGATTCTTCTTTTTCTTCTTTTTACATAAAGCTAATCCTAACTCTTAGTAGCTCTTAATATTCCACTCCATCTATTGTCGGTACAGAGGTAACACGACGGTCTCAACAACTGAGCTGGGATATCCCAGCTGCTTAATGTAAAAATCCAGCAACGACTATGGAACCTGATGCTGTGATGTGTGGGGCTGTAAGCACTTGACCTCAAGAACCTCTAATGTTAGAAATGGACTGGCTGAGCTTCAAGGCTCCCTTCCGACCTGCATTTTTCTAAATATTTTGACCAACACTGCAACACAGGAGCAGGTAGAGAAGTAGATATTTCTCTGTTTCATCCGAAAGTAAAATTCCTCTCCATGGTTTTATTTCTGCATTTACTCAAAACTAACCCAACCTGAACATACCTCTCCTTGGATAAAGCCTGGTTAAGATCCAAAGACAAGCAGAACAGCATGTCAGCCCTCTGGGAAGTGCCTCATCCATTAACAGACATTTAGAGTATGTCTAAGGAATGAAGGCTGCACAAAATTTATCTGTAATGGCTCTGTTTTAAAAACAAACATGAGGCAGTATCACTGCCATCTGCAGTTTATGCAGCAGATGAGGACTGGGAGGACCAGCAGGACTTTGATGTTAAGCCCTGCCTAGTCTAACACTGAAGCTAAGTCTTCACATCTCCTTGGAGAGCACTGTGGTCACCAAGTGACAGGCTGGGAAAGCTTCATTCCCACCCCAGAGACTGCAGCACTGTGCAAGGTGTCAGAAGACATGCAGGATGAAGCAGGGCCCCATTATCAGGACCCTCAATTACTTAGGGCAGAATCCCAAATTCTAACACTTGGACTTGAATGGTTGGCACAAAATGGAAACAGAAACTGGGGCCAGGACACTTGGAAAAACAACTCAGGTTGTTACACATCTGCGGCAGGGACATTAATAAATCTGTGCAACAGAAGTCTGTCATTTCTGAAGATAACTTGCTTTGGACTGGAAAGCAGGAATCCAAAAAAGTAACACTAAAAGCAAAAGTCGAAGTCTACCTTACACTAAAACCACTGGGTAGCACCAGGTGTTATTGATCAGGACAGGCTCTGCTTTAGATGGAGGCATGTGCAAGCTCTTCATTAGTAAAGAATATCTGCTTCAGAACAGACTTAGGCCTTTGCAGGATCAGCACAACGCCCTCCAAGAAAAACAGATGGAGTACTGAACAGTACTGCACACATGAATCTCTTGGATAAGAGCTGAGAAGACTAAGAAAGGCCCTTTCAGATTAACCTGTTGTAGCACTTGTTGTTAGACAAAAGCTTTACATTTACATCCTTGCTTAAAAATATATCCACCCTCATCCACACACACTAATGGGACCCACCCACTGTTTGTTTGTTCTTTTTTCTTTTTTTAAATTCCCTGCCTTCAAGTCACTACATTTGTGATGGGTGCAGCATGCACACATATGCTGAAAAAAACTAATACAGATACACAGGCTTGTTAGTGATAGGTGCCTCACTCCCAGCCTGTGTCTGAGTCTCCGAACTCCTCAGGAACAGCTGGGATCATTAAACAGAACTCAGAAAACCTCTTGCAGTATACAGGGAGCAAATGAAAAAGTGAGTTGGTGTAATCTTCTTTCAGAATTACCGCCCTGCATTCTGGTGATTTCAGCAACTCCTCTACTCGTGGCAGTTTCATGCTTATTGGAAAGGTCACACCAATAAGCTCAGCATCTTTGATTCAGGTTCACAGACCAAGATGTCTTAGCTAATTGAGAGTTCGCCTGGATAATTTACTTCAGTACTTTATTGCAATTTTGCATAAAGCTATCAGACATTGCTTCTAAACTCAGTCCTTTTCAGTACACAAACAAAGAAGATTTTTAACAGAAGGAAAAGACAGAGGAAAAGACAGGATACACAGTTTGCCACATGTAAGAGAAATGCAGAAGAAAGGCAGGAGCGTAACAGTGGTCTACATAAGGTGATACAAGGACTGGAATGCTTGTCATACTCAATGCCTTCTCTGCCAGGATTCTGAGCCTGCTTGCAATAACTTCTGACATGGTTGGGATTTATAGTGTGGAAAAAAGAAAAGCAGGGAAAATACTGAAAATAAAATGCAAAAGACTTGATCTATCCACATCTTTCAGCAACAGGAGGAATCTCAATATCTCACATTCCCAATCATTGAGATTAAGGCTTGTCACATAACAGGACAAAAACTTTTAAGAGCACCAATGTAAATTGTGCTATCTGAGCCAGAGCATGCAACATTCTGGGTTTCCTCATTCCTCCAAGGAAGGACCTGAAGCACATGCAGGACCACAGCTCATGCAGTTGAGGTGCAGCACCTCCCCCAGAAGCTCTGTAGGGAATCCATGCACAGGGGGTACAGAACGTGCATGTGCCCTGCAGCAACTCCTCCTCCTCACTGCTGTCTTCTTTCTGGAGCACAGCCATGCTCTGCCCTTTCCAAGAGAGCGTGACAGGGTGCCAGTACAGACTCACAACAGTATTTCTGCCAGAATGGGACGTCTGGTAGATTTGAAATTCACTGCCGGAAGGAACAAATGAAAAAGGCAGTACTATTCAAAGTTATTAATTTTGCTTCAAGTACAATTAAAAATCATTGAAGGAGGGGGAGGGAGAAAATCAGTGTTTATCCATCTGCAACACATGGGTAGTTCCCACTCCCGCAGTTGGAGCCTGGCGCTGGCAGCACCTGCTGTGGCATTTGGGCAGCTCAGACTGAGCTTGAGGTTGAAAAATGCCAGCATCAGAGCAAAACCCGCTTGGTTTTAAACAATGGCCTTACTGACAAAAGTGGGATTCCTCCCATGAGAAAAGGGCATTCCAGATGTTCATTTAGAATGTATGTAATTAAGTTAGTAGCAAATTATATATAATTACAATTTTATTGTCTTTGAATGTATCTATCATTACCTTTGTCTCTGATGGACTCTTTCTTAAGAGATTCAACTTTTGGCAGCCTCAAGCCCACCCAGTGCTCCCATTGACTCAAACACCAGCAATTCCATTCACATGGAATTGGAGAAAATAAAGCAACAGGAGCTGCACGTGTTCCTAAACCAAAGTCAGCAGGGACATCCTGACACGCACACAGGCAGAAAGCTCCTTTCTTAAGTATGCCAGCTGCTGCAAGTAAGGAAAGTGCTGGCCTTCAGGTGGAGGTGGCTCTGAAACTGGTGAGGATCCCACGTGCATCTGTGGGCAGAATTAGGTTTTTCTACAGGCTCACAATGCTGAACTCATGAAGGAACTCCCTGAAACTAAAGTGAAGGTCAAATGAGAACAAGTGAAAAAGCAGATCTGTTTTATTAATTTGAAAGGATTAATTCTAAAAGTGTACGTTTACGATAAAAAACCAGAATATTTCAAGGCAAAAGAATCTCATAGAATACTGATGTTTAAAGGAATTTATGTAATCATTTACAATAAATAAAAATATCAGAACGTCTTTCACCTGAAAAAAGTTCTGAAATATCATAAGTAACAATGCATTCATGGTAATTAATGTTCTACCTTACCGGAGAGGAAAAACTAATGAAGCAAGTCTGGGTACAGAAAAAAATACAACCTTGTTAAAGTAGTCTTAATTTCTGTACAAAAGTGCATGTGGTTCTGTGCTAAGTCTTGTTCTCTTTGTTAAAGGAGAGACTTGATCACTGTTAGAACTTATTTCTAAATGAAGATGAGTTGTTAGAGATGCAGGATGCTCAGCAAACCACCTTACAGAAAAGAATTTAAATCACTGATTTTATTGCCTTTTCCCCCCTTTCTCTTTACTGGTCAGCTTAGGCATTTCCCAAGACAACAGCAGCATACAAGGTGATAATCAGTGCTACTCAGCTCCCTTGGAAATGGTATCTGCTTCCACTGACTTCAATAAAAGCATTTGTTAAGGCACAATTTATCCTGAACACATAGAACAAGGTGTCTGCATTGCAAAAGCTCAGGAACAGTACTTAGAGACTATGATGTTGATTTACCATTAAACAAAACATACAAATGCAGAAAATGTAAGCTGGTCCCCTTGAGCACTATGGAGCACCTACACGTTTGACTTAGCACTGCATACCTGCAGATTCACTCTCCTAAGAATCTGGTCTCAGATGTTTTGTAGAGCATTCTTTGAACTAAGTTATCTTACAAATGTCTCTGTTCCACGTGAGTAAAGCCTACAATCACCTGCCAATAGCGCATGCACACAAGAATCCCTTTTATGCATTTGCATTGTTTAATTAACTTTCTTCAATATACACAACATTCCTCGCGCCTTGAGATATATTGCAGGTAAATCAGTACAAGATGGCAGTTCTTTGTCTCCCCTGGAAAGGCAAATTGCTTTTCTCAATTAGTCTTTTTCTTTCTCAGTGGACCAATAGCACAGCCAAGAATGAACTTATTGCAGATGTAAACACCAGTGTGCATCCCCAGTGTGCTCTCTGCCCAAGTGCTGATAGTCTCCGGATTTGGGGTTTTGTCCCAACCGGGATGCCAAAAGCAGAAGTCATTGTCTCTCACCATCTAATCAAGATGATAATTATAGGGAGTGGATCTGGAGCTAAGAAGAGGAAAAAGGCTTTTCAATCACTGCCTCTGCATTTCAATCGAAGCCCCATGCTGTACAACGCTGAGAACAAGGTGTAAATCAGCTTAAGAACATAGTTCTGCATTCAGTGCGTTGTGGTTTACAGCTCCCAAATGACCTTCATCTATCTTCCTTAGCTGTAGAGGTGTATAATTGAACTAAAGAGAGGCTTGAATAATGAGGTTGAGAGTGGCAGCTCCACTGCTGTTGCTTAATAGTGTACCAGCCCTACACTTTGTTTTCTGATATATAACAAAATACTGTAGTGGGTTCAATTCTTCAAGGTGACACTTGGTGATAGTCCCTCTTTCAATATAGAAAACGAGCAGATGTTTTGCAAGCAAAAAAAAGAAACCAACCACCCAAAAACTATAAATCCTTGGTGCAGCAACACTCCTGAAAATACTATTATACCAGCAATTTTCTATTCAATATCTGCTCACAAAAGCCCAGAGAGAATACCTGCAATTATCTACTCTCCTTGCAGTATTTTTTTTATTATTAGATATAATAATAAAGTTAATAACTCTGAATACGATAATGAACTCTAAAAACATGCTAAACATATCTGACAATAGTACTCAGCTCTTCATCCAAGTCATACTAAGCATCACTCCTGATATGGGAAGACATAGGGTCAGGATGCAAGAGAAAATAAGTACAGCCTCTTCCCCTCTTGGTGAAGAATAAAGAAGATAACATTTGTTTTCATAGCACTAATATGGAACGGTGAGAGTTACTCAGATATGAGAAGTCACTGAGAGAGTGATGAGGTACCAGCACAGGCTGCCCAGAGAGGCTGTGGATGCCCCATCCCTGGAGATGTTCAAGGCCAGATTGGATGGGGCCCTGGGCAGCCTGACTGGTGCCTGATTTAGTGGTTGACAACCCTGCCTGCAGCAGAGGGGTGGGAACTAGATGGTCTGAGGCCCCTCCCAACCCAAGTCAATCTATGCTACCATAGTACTTTCCTCTCAAGTTGTGTTAAAAGCCAGTCGCTGCTGAGAGGGGAACAAGTAAGGTTAGAAGGGAAAGTAAGCACTGTCCTCTTACTTCTCGGTGAGGAATACCTAGGATAGCATTTATTTTATATCCTATACCAGAGCTATCACAGCTGGCGCATTTATCAACAGCAATCTAAAATCTGTTACATCTGATGCTTCAAAAAAATCATTTAACGTTCAATATTTGTGAAACGGCCCCTGTGAAAGTCCTGGGGTGGACTCTGGCAAACAAACAGCAAAACTATTAACGCAACAGCTACCAGAAAGCACATCTCCATCTACCTGTGTGCCCCGTGCTGTCACCAGAGAGTCACAGTCACCCCGTGCCCTTACAATAGGACAGGTGCCTAGAAATGCCCCGAGCACACAGCCCGCCTTCAGTCCCGCTGGGGACTTTCGAGGCGTCAACGTCTTCCCGCTGCAGGAAGGAGTGATGATACTAAGAAAGCCCAACTGAGGTCCCGAATCACAAGTGCCACTAAAAAAAGTCCAAGGGTCTTAGCAATTGGAGATTCTTTGCTGAGGAGCACTGAGGCACCCATCTGCCACCTGAATAACCTCTATAGACATGTTTGCTGTCTGCCAGGAGCATGCATTAGGGACATCAAGAAGACAATATCCAGCATGATAAAGCTGGATAACTATTTTCCTCCCCTGGTCTTTCAAATTGGGTATCACGTAGAGATGCAGGCTCCTATGGAACAGATATGAGGCTCTGGGACTGGAAGAAAGAGGAGGCTTGGGTAACAGTCAAGACTCAGAAAGGGACAACCATATGAAGTTGGACAAATCAACCACCTGCATCAGAACCAGTGCATCCCAGCACTTAAAGGGAGCTTATAAACAAGAGGGAGACCAACTTTTTACATGGTCGGATGGCAATAGGACTATGGGGATGGCTTCAAATTAAAAGAGAGGAGATTTAGATTAGATACTAGGGAAAAATCTTTACTCAGTGGGCAGTGAGGCCCTGGCACAGGCTGCCAAGAGAATCTGTGGATGCCCCATCCCTGAAGACGTTCAAGGCCAGATTGGACGGTGCCCTGGACAGCCTGATCTGGTGGTTGGCAAACCTACCCACAGCAGGGGGCTGGAACTGGTTGAGCTTCAAGGTCCCATCCAACCCAAGCCATTCTATGATTCTCTGTTTTTTTTTTAAAGTTTACATCTTTCTTGTGGAGGCTTCAGACCCCTCAGGTTAGTGGAGTATAGCGTGACACATTCTACCAAAACTTCTGTCCTGAAATTTTTCAGGAGGAGCAGAGATGAAGCAGCTGAGAGCAGCTTCTCAAGCAACATGACCATGCTTTTATGGGCACTGAATCCATTCTTTCTCCCAGTGTTGAGGTTAACATTAGAAATCTGCAGCTTTTTCAACCATTTTAACTGTTCCTTGTCATCAGTTCATTACTTGTCACTACACTGGAAAAAAGGTCTAGCAGTCCAATAGCTCTTGATTGATGTAGAACATCTCCCCAGTAAACAGTTTAAAAAAAAAAAAAAATTCTCGTGGCATTTTGTTTGATTTCACAGACACTAAAAGATTTACTGATACATTTACAGCACCAATTAAGAAGTCATCCCACTGCCTCCCTTGCATACCAAGTCAGTGCAAGACCCACCCTGACGTAGATCACTGGAAAGAAAACAATTGGACTGAACACGTTCCTGTTTTTCCTGGTGCCAGAATTTCAGGTTGCCATTCTACCTATACTACCCTATACTAGATACTTCCAAGAATACTGTACAGTCTCATGCCCTGGTAACTTTGAAGAGCCTGAAGGAAGCCTCAGCTGGCTTCACTTGATACAGTGCATTTTCTTTAAAACAAGTAAGTGGCACCAAGGCTGCAGGTGTGTGAAGTTGCAAGTGAAGAAGTGTAATATGTAAATGCTGATGGTGTTAAGGAACCAGGATTTAAAGCCTTTAAGGGCTGTGCAATTTAAGTTCTGATTTAGAAAAGTGATTTGGCCCAATCTCATAGGCTTTAGATTACAACAAAGATTGCAGTCTAGTACTAAGCCTCTTCTAAAACATGATTCTGAGCGAACTTCCTTCTTACTAAGGATCTGACTGATGTAACAGCTTTGTTGAGTCCAAATTTTGTCACTTCAGAAAGGTCAGCATCTTTGTGTTAAGTTTTAAATGCATCAAAGAAAGTTGAGAAAATGGTAAGAGTTACTGCTCCTCCTACACTGTAAAGCAAGCTGAGTGACGTAACAAAGGCTGGAACCTCATTTGTGATACAAGACGTGGCTTTGGGACAAATCTGGAAAAATCTCATTAGAAAGAAAGTATTAAAGGTGATACCACTGTCCCTTGGGACTCTTGGCCTTTAAGTAAGTACAAGAAACCTGTCTGCAAAGAATAGGGTGGGAAGCAGCTTTGACTTTTTCAATTTCACACCTCCACTACCTGCCTATATTGGTTAAACAGAGCCCTCAGCCCAAGCCAGATGAGCTCCCTGCATTCATACTGACTGTCCCCATAGGAAGGCATTACTGGGTATTGCTTTTCAGCACCCTGGCACTGACACACCTGGTGCATCTGCCCAGGAATAATGGAGAAACACACAACTGTCACTTCTCTAATTCTTCATTCTCCTGTAGAGGGAAGCTTTATTTAACTTCTGATATCTGCTGGTGAGAGATTCTGCACTCAGCTGTTTCTCTGCAGATTTGCCAGCATCCTTGACTCCAGTACAGTGAGTCCCTTTGTGACACCAGCTCCCTACTACAGCACCCAGAGCCAGCACTGGGGCTGCACAGGTTGCCTCAGTGGATAAGGCAGCAAGGAAGAGCAGCATGAACACTCGTAGGCAGTATCTTCTGACCATGTAAAGAGGTTTTGCAGCTGCTGAGCAGCACAGACCTGTGAAATCTCAATCAGCAGGCTCGTTCTGGTTGGTAGGCAGCTTGCTCACTGTCACAGGCACACACGTCTTGTTTAGTTACACTTCACCTGGAGATTTTTCATCACTACCAGAGGGATGAAAAAGCTGTGTGTACCTCTGCACACAGAATTTATGTGGGGAAACATAGCAAGAAGGTGATTCTGATTCCTGCTTCTTCCCTTACACACCTGAAGGCATTATAGACTGTAACTGCCCCATGACAGCTTAGGAGCAAAGACCAAGTCCACTTATCTATTTGGGCTACAGCCAGGAAAAGGACACATCTCCCTCCAGACTGCTTTTTCCTAACCCTCACTTCCCAAGCAGCATGCACCCCACAGGCAGGCCTGCTCCCCTCCTTTTCGAGGGCACGCTCCATGTCTCAGCAGCCCACTTCAAACCACAGGCAAGTACAGGAAAACATTATTATAGCAGCCGATACTTCAGCCAAGAGCTCCACCAAACTCTAACCTCTGTTTCCTATAGAAAATCTTGTGATTTACTGCAAAACACACAGGCTTGGTGCCATAAGGGGTACTGAGGTCTGGTCATCTGCAATTATCACAAAGACCTCTCTCCTGCAAGGCCACCTAGGGAAAGAGCCACCGCCAACTGCTCAAGCTTTGCCAAATGCTGAATGCACACAACTTGTCAGCTGCTCTGTTTGTTTGGGATGGGGACCCTGACCCTAATAAGGAAGAAAACACAGTGGGATTGTTATACCTTTCCCCAGGAATGCTTTGAAAATAAGTACCTTTTGGCGCCCTTTGGGCCCTTCCAAAGGCAAACAAGTTGTTCCTTGAAAGGAAATACTATAAGCGCTTTCTGACAGAAGTGATTTAGTCAATTCTTATGGCAGCAGAACTCCAGCAAAGGCAAAGACAGCACAGTCCTTGCTGCTCCAGCCTGCACCGACACCCCCGGAGGCAGAGCAGGGCACCATTCACTGCCTACATGAGCCCTGTGCAAGCCAGCAGGAACTGTTTCTCTGAGCATCCCTGGGCAGTGGAAACGTAGGGAAAAGACAGATCACTGCCAGATGCTGGTAGAGCCATACTCTGATGCTCACAACAGTAGTTTTGGCATGTCTGGGTAATGCAGCATTCTGCCAAACTGCTGTGTGGTGATTTATCAAAATGACTCATCTGAGAGACCACAAAAGCAAATCACAAGAATAAAAGCAGCAAGAAGAGTGCTACAACATAAGAGAAGTCAGATTTACCAGCACAGTTTCTGGCTCGCTGTAAAATTCAGGACCTGATAGGAAACAGCTTTACTTAAAATCTTTTCCCTGTTTGAAAAATCCATGAAAATAAGAAAACCCTGCATGCATATTTCTCAGAGTTCTGGCTTTCACTTAAAACTCAAAATAATGTTTGACTTCCAAATCACCTTCCCATCCCCACAACGTACTTTCAGATTGAAGTCAAAGTCCGTGTGATCTTCCTGCGAAGTGGCACCACATAAGCTAGAGCTGGTCTCAGCACTTGGCAGTGTCTTAAGCTGTGCTCTTAGATACAGAAGAGGGGGAAAAATGACTTTGCATAATGCAGGCAAGAGAGTTACAAAGCATTTCCTGCTAATTATAGAAAAAAAGGAGAGATGTGCGTATCTTAAGCCTGGGCAGCACAGAATCCTAATTGTGTCCTTGGGAATTACCTGGACTAAGCCAATGATAAGCTGGCCATTTGCTGTTATTTCATTTTAAAACGTTGCCAGTTGCCACGTAAGGAAATGTTTGTGCTGAGTCATAGAATCACAGAACCACAGAATTGTAGGGGTTGGCACTGAGCACCCTGCTTGCAATAGGTAGGGGCAATGAAACAACACAAAGCTCCCTGCATCGCTGCTTGTCTGAGAAATGCTGAGATTTGGAGAGTGATGTCATACCGTAATGAACAACGTGCAACGTTAGCTGTGCCATTGGAAACCAAAGGGAAGCGCTCCTGCCACAGTATGAACGAAGCCTGTGCAGAAAGTAATCCGAGTTCCTGATCCTTCTCCATGCTGCAGGTTAGACATCAGTAACAGCTCTGAGGTGGTGCACAGCAAACAGTATAAGGATCGAAAGTAACTGATCTAAACTTATTGTTCTCCAGAGACTGAGCAAACAATTCCACGGAGCAGACTTTCAATACCAGTGATAAAAAGTGCAAACATTTTATTCAGCAGACAAGTCTGTGAAGAGGCTGCCACATACATTTGTCGATTGTTAAAATTTCTCACTTAACAGCTCGGCCTCTCTCAAGTTAATATTTTCCCAGAGCAGAGACTGGAAGAATTTAAGGATCACAGAGTCCTTTAGATCTTCTGAACAAACCAAACCTCTTGCCAGGTTAATTGACATCAGCCCGTGTTTACCAAATGCTCTTCAGCCTATAACCAGTGATTAACAAAGAGCTTCTCAAGTCACTTTCCAGATGTTGTTTATTGAGAGATCCTTGTGCTGCAATGACAAATGGGGCAGAAATAAGCAACACACGGCTTGGCAAGATCCTGCCACTCAGCAGAATATCCCCAAGGCTGAATAATTTGGGTGAGCACCACTGTACAAAGGTTAAATCTACTTTCATTTATACAAACGGAAACGTGTCTCAGCTGGGGCTCATTAGGTTTGAAGAACCGAACACTCGTATTTTCTCAAAGCAGGTAGTAACAACAAGGCTTTAGCACAAGAGCAAAGGGTAACACTTCAGTAGCTCTCACACTGTTTGATGTGCCTAATGCTTTATTCACTCTTTGCGGTAGAGCAAACCTTAAGATGGCCGCAAAGTTCGCTAGAATGAGCTGTGAAAAGTTGCTCAAATAACAAATGTGGGAGGGAGTCTACTTTTCTATTCATTTGCAGCATATTCTACTCCTAAAATATTAGTGTTGCTACGTTAACAATACCAATGCAAAGCAACCTGCATAGGACAAAGCTCCATACGATGACTCCATGTTACCGGGAGCTGGAGGGACCTGGGAGACCACTGAGCCCAGCAGCAGGTGGCACAGAGCAGCAGCAGCCAGCAGAGCTACAACGTCACCATTAATGGAGATGGCCATAGAGGATTCGACAGCATGTGTGCACCCACAGTGCACGTCTGGCACTGCTGCGCAAGCAAGCAGGGTGACAGAGCTCTAACCTCAGCACGACCGCAGTGAAAATTCTGAGCTCCATAAACAATTATTTCCCAGACTATTGAGTGGGATGGAAGCCAAAAAAAACAACTGCACATGTACAGATAAATTAAAGGCTTTGCAGACCCTGAATAATAAAATTATAATTGCAACTGATCTAAGGAAAAAGAAAAAAAAAAAGAAGAAAGAAAAGACCACATTTTAGTGACCAGAATTACACATACAGGGTTACATTAAGGTAGGATTCAGAAATCTATAAGCTGGTTTTGCAAAGTTTAAATCTCAGAAGCCTGAATTCTTACCAAAATTAGCATATTTTATAGTACCTTATGTTAAAATCTATCATGATTGAGGAGCATTTGAATAAGAGACAAAAAGGATAATAGGACCTGTCTGGTTTGGGATTCAATCAAAGCCTGGGACCCTCCCCCTGAGTGGGATGCAATTCACTGCTCTGCATCAGACAAATAGCAGTAACTTTCTGTGACAATGAGTGCGTTTCAGCAGTCAGAACACCGGAGAGAAGAGCTTTTCCCTTCCCCACTGTCACTCCCAGCACTAATTCTTTGTGCATGGCAACAGAAGTCCCTTTTTAGCTGCTACAGGTGACCTGTGGTGATACTCTAACCTGTTTGGTTTTGGCCCCAAAACATCTTTCCTGGTGGTAGCACCAGAGGATTCCAGCTCCATACTGTCACATGCAAGTTTGTTCCAAAGTGGTATGACCCTATAATAACAAACAGCACTTGGGGAAGGATAGGTTGGGGTGGAAGATGAAAGGTGCATTCCCTCAGAAGTGGACACACCACAGTTCAGTCTGTTTGCAGTGGTTCCAGCCACATGGTGGCAGTTCCCCATCAGCCTCACTGCTGCTCCCTTGTCCCAGAGGACCTAGGATTTAGTTCTGCTGATCTCCGGATCCCATAGAATGTTATACATTTAGGCAAGAGTTTATCCCTGGAGTCGTATTAGATTACTAAGCCACTGGGAAACCAAATCCATAAAGAGGGGTATTAGATACTTGTTGCATGTCACAAAAACCAAGCAAAAGGCATGAAACAATTATTTTGAAAATGCAGTAGAACTTTCAAAGTGGCGGAATGGCCGCTTCCATCTGCAGCATCAGCTGAAGTAGCAGCCCTGGGGGCAGAGCAGGGTAGGAGGCCAATGGCCTGCTGGGCACTGCGTGGTTCAGCACAGAGCTAAGGGCTGCACAGTGGGGAGAAGCCCGGATCCTCCACTGAGTGAACTTCACCTGCCTGTATTGCCTCCCAGCCACACCACCGGCCTCCTGCAACAGCCGTGTGACTTTGCACACGGGCAGTGAAGTCAAAGAGGCAGCATTCTCTCCGAATTTAATTCAAACATTTGTTCAGCCCTTGCTCATTCAAGTACACAAACACAAAATCAAGTTCCTGTCCCATCACTGCTCTAACCAGAGGCTGCAGATGCCTTCCCACTCACAGCAGCCCACAGAGGCTCATGCAGGACCCTGTGTTCCAACAGGACCCCATAATTCATCCCATTCCAATGACTGCACCACAGTTAGCAGGTAAATCAGCTTGGCTCCTTCCCAAACAAGGCTCTGGCATCCTGGCACACCGCAGGATGGGCCTGAAAGAACTGCATGATGATGCACAGATTACAAACTGCCCACGAGCCACTGTCAAAAGCAGCAAGTACTGTTCCTCCCAAAATCAAAATTATACTTTAAGAGTCTCCTTTCCCTCAATAAACACGTGAAAGGCTTTCTTGGCAGCACTTTTTATTACACGGATGTCCCATTTCGTTTTGACACATACAGCATGCTCCTGACATTCTCTCCCTTGTATAGTAGCTTGTTCTGTTTACTGTAGCACTGCTATTTTATGTCATATCCTTTCCTTTGTAGTGTCCCTTTACACATAGAAAATCCATGTACGTTTGTCTCATCTGTCTTTATATTCCCTGCACTGAAATGAGCCAAACATCTGAGTATCAAAAGGAAAGTCATGCCAGAAATGGGGGGGAAGCAGAATTTAGTTAAAAATACTTGGAATATACTGTTCTCATTTTTCTTTTGAGGTTTATATGACTGGCATCTTTGATGGAAAGGTAATGACTGCAAACAAGCAAGCAAGGAGATGTGATTCCAAGCAGATCACTTTACTTTGATGTATTCTCTTAAGCTTATTTTCAGCAAACGTCATTTTGTATATGTTGACAAAGCAGATTTCATCTCCTGCCTCACCTAGGAGTAGTCATTTTACCTCTAACAGCTTCATGGTCCTTTGAGGACACTTCAGTTTTACTTAGTAAGTCTTTGACTACAACAGAAAATTACATGCTGTGGAGAAAAAGATCCATAGGTATAGGGTTCTGCCTGGAATACAATACATCCAGTACTAGTGAAACACCAATACCAGTAGCAGACAAGACACCTCCTCCTGCCTATGGCTGTTCTGTACTGAAATCCAGTAATCACCATGAGCAAAAACTTCTTTCCTTCCTGGGAGAAAGAGTCCCCATGGGCTGCAGAGGACAGAGCTGGGCACACCTTGCACAAAAGCTCTCCCATCCCCTGGGTAGGAAGCAGGGCTGGCTTCTGCAAACAGCCACACTGTGAATAGATAAGGCAGCTTCAGGAACCAACTCTGACAAGGCAATATGGCTGGTACAGCTGCAGGACATTTTGTATAAATGCGAGCTGCTGCCACCTAATTAACCCTTGTGTATTCCTTGTTTAATGCTCTTAGGATCAAGGGTTATTCTCTGGAGCTCCATTGAGATGCAGCCTCCCAAATGTTGAAATGTGGTACCTGCAACCTTACTAATAAAGCAGGCTGAAAAAGTACCTTGTCAGCACGAGACATTATTGACCTCTACAACATATCATGCTATTTTATGGCGAAACAAAAAAATACACTAATTGTGAAACGCATATCGTGCAGTCAGTAGAGTTAGGATAGTCTTACATCAGTATAACTAGGACTGTGGTCTGGTCCATTATTATTAATTATTTCCAGTAAGATTGGTTTGTGCATAGGAATACATTACCGAGCGCAGCTCTTTGCAGCGTGTGCAGAGCACACGGCTTTGGCAGAGAAGCAGCTCCAAACAGAAAGGCTGAACGTGAGCTTGGGAGCATCTGGCTCCTCTACCTGCTCACAACAGAGGTATGGGGAAACAGAACAGGCAGTGCTTATGCATTCAAAAGCTTTTCTTCTTCATATATAAAGCACAAAGAATTTGACTTATTTTCAACCACTCCCACGGCCATTTCAGAAGTCAGTTAGGAGGAATTGGTACAGCTCTTTGAAAACAAAGCCCCACAGAGGCACTAAGAGCTATCTTTATTAGTTTCACAGGCAGGTCTGCAATGGAAAGGTCCCAATAATGTCACCGTACAGGAGCAGGTTAACTCTTTGCTCCCGCCTTTCCCTCGCGGTAGCAGCACCACCTGCACCTCAGAGCCCAACAAAGCAGCAGTGTGTGCAGCACGCAGCCCCTCAGGTTGCACCCCTCGAGCAGCTCTGCCTCACAGCCATCGCTTCCCGCCAGCACCCGGGAGAGCAGATGAAGTCAGAAGAAAGGAAAAGCTGAAAACCAACATCCGTCAGTGCTCTTTTTATTATTTCAAAAGTGGTTGAGAGAGTGAGTGGAAGGAAGGAGTCTAAAGCTCCCAAACTACACTTTAAAGTGTTTTACTTAAGTGTCAAGGACCAAAGCCCAAATGTCAGCTCTTCAGGGCTTTTTTTCATGAATCACTGCAAATAGAGCCTGAGACAAGAAGGGAAAGACAGCAAAGAGATGTTAGGAAAATTCTCACGGGCTTTGCGCTGCTTTTCTCTCTTTTCATGATTTTATAGACATAGCAGAGCACGGTTTTAAAATAGTCTGACTTGGTGCACTATTTGCAGCACTGCTCTGCTCAGTGTTAGAAGTAACCTGCTGGAATCTGCCTCAGCCTTCCAATCCTGGGAGATAACTCCTGGGATATTTCCCAGTAGGTGGTTGATAACAGTGGGAATTGGCTACCTGAGGAGCTTCCCAATGCACAGAGTAACTATTTCAGCTTCATTTCACCCCCACACACACCAAAACCCAGAAACACTCAGTCTCACTGCCATTCTGATGTTAAGCAGCAGTTCACCCAGGAAACAGAGCTATTAAAATCAACATAAAAATGAAGCAAATCAGCACAACTGTTGGGATTCAGCTTTTGGGGTCAGAGAACAGAAAGCTATGCTAAGAATGAGGCCCCAGGAGCAATAGAAAACTCCACTCTCCAGGGAAGAAGACATCCCTCCAGGTTTTCCAAAGAGCTCCTGGGGTGTAAAATAAAAGGACTGAGACTGTCTGTCAGCCTCAGAATCCACCAAAAAACTGCCTCTGATGCCATAACTCAGATTCACCGGCACAGCCCAGCACTGCCAGCTCCCACTCTCACCCCTCCACAGGCACTCAGCCATCCAAAAGAACCTTCCTGCACAAGAGCAGGGCTGGGCACCCCTCAGTCCCATCCTCAACCTCTTCCAGAAGGTAAGGCCATAAAACATGCAAAATGGTATTTAAGTTTAACATGGATTGTTTTACAATGTAGTGGGACGCAAAGGGAGAGGGAGAAAGGAAGCTTTCAACATCTAATTGTAAAGTTAGCATAATAAGGGTTAAACAAACCAAAATACGACAAAAGACTATAACAAATAATCATATTCCTGGCAGCGAGGTAGAGCTATGTGCCTTGGATTGTAACAAGCTACAAACGCATCTCATACTCAGTGAAAAAAAAAAGGAAATCTGCTACTATTTTGCTTCCTATCTGCCTTGTTTTGGCACATTTTGCTGAAAACTCAAACACAGCTCCATGACCTAGATAGTAAATCTCCAGACTTTTCCTCAGGTAGTGCAAATAAGCTGTGTGCAGCAGAAGTCAAAGGCACTTCTGTGAGAAGAGCCCTCAATAAGACTTATTCAAGCTTCACTTGCTTCTTCACATCTTTTTAATTTCTTCCAATCCAGTATTCTTTCAGTAACGACTATTAGAGCTTCACTGCTTTGTGCGATGGAAAGCAGCATTATCAGCATTTAGAAAGAAGCAGGAATATTTTTAATATTCATTACTGGACAATTATCAGTCACATCATGTGTTCATTTGAATAGATCCATCTGTACAGTATCTTTAGCACAAAAGCAACACTGAAAGCAATTGTAGTACTCTCCGCTCCCACCCATCCTCCTTATGGCTTCCTGAGGGAGAGAGCTGTAATTCTGCTATAGCCACAGCATCGCCTTCAGCTGTTCAAGTGTCTGAGTTCACACTCGAAAAGTTTCCTCCAAGCTTTTCCAGCTCATTTGCCAAGATTATCAGCTGCAGAGCGGGCACCCAGTTCAGGCTTCCATCTCTCCTTAAAACACCTGGGGGCTGCTTGTGAGAAATGCCTTGCCACAACCTATGGGTGACCAAAGACAGCAGAAAATGGCACCAGCTCAAGTGTCCAACACGTAGTTGCATGGCCTTCCCAGTGGCAAGCAGCCTAAGTAGGGGCTGCACTGCTGCAGGGACAGTTCTTCCCATAACAGCCCTGAGTATAATTTAACTGGGAATAGCTGCAGCTGAGATCCTGGTGCTCAGTGGCAGCTACACCAGCACAGACACACAGCTCTCATTCCCCTCATTTGGACTTTTCCAGACGATATCATCCCAGCAAAATTAAATTGTACAGAAAACAAAAGCAAGTAAAATCATTAAGCATAGTAATTAGTCAATAGAACCAAGGGTAAGAAACCATTTATTATGAGAATTAAGTGAATGATTCACAATGAATAATTTAGCAAGCAAATTCAATTGTGTTTTTTTTCCCCTGCTGGGAGAGAATTCAGCTAACAGTTTTGCAAACTGCCTTAACTCCATGGTCTGAGCTGCAGTAGTCAGCTGGTTAAAACGTTTGGGTCTGAGCAAGAAGCTCAGCCTGCACCACAGGGCATGCGAAAATAAAGCAGAAGTTCTTACACACCGGAATTTAACTATTTAAGTTAATTTTTAACACTTGCTTAGCAAAGGTATTATTATTGCATGGTCATATAAAACATGACACTCCTCTCACTTCCTCTTTCATTCAGAAAATGAGTGCAAAGCTCAGCTTCCTTCATGCCAGATGAAAGACTGGAACCCAAGGGGAGTCATTACGATCTGCAGTATTGAAACACAAGGCACAAATAACTCCCACATAATAACGCTATAGATTCCAATCCTTCCTTCATATTTCACTGCTCAAATGACAAATAAATGAACCTATCAGAGTTCCTAGGACGTGTCATAAAGTGGAAATACTGCAGATAGAATAAATAAAACATTTTTATTGTAGTTAATAGCACTAGAGTGGCTAGAGTTACATTTTAATAAAAGTCTTTATTATCTGAATCAGGATCGGACTTGCTTCGAGTGGCCCACCTTTCCTTTCTGCAGATGGAGCATTTGATCTCACCTAAGTACACTCAGCCCAAAGAGGGCCAGAAACAAGTCAAAAGCAAACACAAGAGCTGCTGAGGCATACTGCAGGGCTTCCCAAAGTGTGGGATGCACCCCACAGCCTGCCTGCAGCACCGGGTCCTGGTTTGTGTCAGCTGGGAGCACGAGCCCCACAACCGGAGACAAGAACTGATGGCATTATTCCTCTGCATGGAAGCAGCAGATCTCACTGGCACCTGCTACAAACGCTGTTTGAGCAAAGGGAAAAAGTTGGGCCATGCCCAGGCCATACAGAATTCAGGAAGCAACAAGAAATATGCTCACACTAGGACAAGCGTGCCCAACCCACAGCCTCCAGGCCATACACAGCCTGGCCCAGCTGACACTATGGCTGCCCCTCAGCAGCACCCCAATGTCAGTGCTGCAGCCAGGGCATGGCGTGCACTGCAGTGCCAGCTCGAGTGATGGGAAATAACTTCATGGATTTCGATACATGGGCTAAACACAGTTCTGTGAACAGCAAAACACATACAGCCACTTTTTCCATTGTGACAAAGGAATTTGAGAACAGGTTTCAAGATTGATGAAAAAATCTTTTTTTTTTTTTTACTTGTGACTCCATTTTCAGTCAGTATAAATGCATTACTTGTGAATTTTCAAATGGAATACATAGAGTTACAATCAAAAATCTGATTACGTCTCTTTACCAGACCTTTACAAGCCCTCTCTAACCAGACATATCCCTCACTTCACAGTCATGCTTTATCCGTGTCATTGCTTTTTGGCAGTGCATACATTTGCAAACAACTGTTTTGAAGGATGAAGCACAGGAAGAGTCAAATTTCATAAAAAATTTCTGAGGAATACCTTGAGAACTCACTGAGAATTGCAGCCACTGCCATCGAACCAGAACGATGCGCTAGTTTCACAAAGATGGGCCCAAACATCCCATTCATTTTTATGTTTTTGTTGCTCTTTTTTTTCACGTTTTAATTACAAAACATTAAAAATTAAAGCAACTTTTGTTATTTTATATACATTAACTATATTATTTATTTTATGAAAGTAACACCTCCTATTTTACCATGCCAGTCCATGACATCAGAGGCGAACATTGGTGGGATGGCAGTAAAGGCTGAACCTTCCCACCAATACCCCATTACATTTTGTTGCCGTGTGACAGATGGCAGCAGAGGAGAGGCCTAACAAAATGGCTTGTGACATGGAAGTGCATATGGAACAAAGGTGTGTCACTGAATTCCCCCATGCAGAAAAACGGCACCCAGAGACATTCGTGAACACTTGCCGAACACTGATGGAGATGAAACAGTGGAGGTGGTGGGTGATTATTTCAGCAGTGGTGACAGTGGGTCACCTCCACCAGTGCAGATTTATACACTCACGGCATGCAGACTTTGTTCATTGCTGGCAAAAACGCATAACTCATAGTGGTGGCTGTGTGGGAAAATAGTGCTTTGTAGCTGAGAATTTGCTCTATCACACAGTGTTATTGTGCTCTTTGTATCTGCTTTAGTTTCCATGGAAATAAATAGGAGGCGTTACTTTTGGAGTGACCTACATGCACTTGGCCCAAGACAACTGCTTTTCACTCAATGCAGCCCAGATGAGAGAAAAGGTTGGACATCCATGTGCTAGGACATGACAGCTAAAAGCAGAGAGAAGGATGAAGATCCCTCCAGCAAGCACACTTTTCCCCTTGCAGGTATTTACAACTCCCTTGTAGTTACACACAAAGAAACTCTTAACATGCACAAATTTTGTAATAATCACTGCTGCTCTTTAGTAAATACTCCCTTTTGACTGGCAAGTCTGAAAGGCTTTAATATATGCTAAACAGTCCTCATCCTCATTAGACTTTTTTTTTTTTTCTTTCTCTCTCTTCAGAGATCAGATAACATTGAAAATACCTGCACCACACTGAAAAGACATTTGAAGGTCTAGTTCATCTTCCTCCAAAGGTAAAAATTGCAACGCAGCATTTCATTAGGAGGCTCAGTTCATCTCTTCCTCTTTCAATACAGTGTTTCAGAACAAGTAGAAATGCACAGCTCTTGTATATTCCTGCCTCATTTCTACAGGAATTTACTTCAGGTCAAAGTCCTCAACCCACGGTGCATAATTTGCAACAGTGCATTCATGTCAGCAGGCAAGTGCCACAGGGCACAAATGTATCTCTGGCCAGACAAACTCAGCAAAATAAATCATTCTGACTGCAACCTGGGCAAAGGTAAACACTGAGCAGTGAGCATGGGGTTTCCTCAGAAGGTCTGCATGCACCAGTCTTGGTGAGCTGTAAACAGAGTGATTCTGGAGCTACACACCTGCTGTGCCTGGCTTCTATTTCATTCTCTTTTTCTTTCAAGCTACAGGGACTCCTCTTTCCAGGTCCCTGATTGCAAGGAACATGGGAAAAGTGTGGTTAAAATGCAACAAAAGGCACTGGTGCAGTTGCACCCACAAGTTCAGCACCCAGGTCAGACCTGCGGTAAAGACCAGCGCATCCTGCCTAGAGCTGAGCTGGGAGCAAAAAGGCAGCTCTTCAGCTGGCTCAGAAGCGGAGCATCTTTCATCTCCTGAAAGGCCACATGCTAATTCTGGACCTTTCCTCAGCGTGGAAGCCATCAGAGGCACAGTAGGAGTGCTGCCAGACCCATACCCGCCATAGGATATATCAAGAAAAATTTACATTAGACACCCTGAAATTCTGTCAGAGGTTGTAATGTTTCCTCAGAAATACTGGGAGAAGAGCAAAAGGAAGAGAACACTGAGGCACTGTTTCAGGGAGACCAGTGACTCAGTGTTTGGATAACAAAGAGTAATCGCTATAGAGGAAGGAAAGGGAGATTTGCACTGAGCTGACTTGGTTAGGAAAAGAGCCTTGGGGTTACAGGGCCGAGCTGCATAGTGCTGAGTGCTGCCTCCATGTATCTACTAACAGGCTGCTTCTAGCTGCAGGGTATCTGATGCTGCTTACCTGTGGGGAATTCATGGGCTAAAAAGTGCACCAAAAAATGCCAGCTGTTACATAGATTTACTAACAATTGATTCTTTTAGGCCCCCATCATTGCACTGATCTACTGCTGTCCCAGGTATGCTTTACATCAGATGAACATCCATGCCTTTACTACAATGACAGAACATTTTTAGCATGAGATGATTAACTTCAAACAGGAATGTACAGCAAGCTGCTTTTGTAGAGACAAATCCCTACCACTTCTCCAACAAAGCAATTTGGTGGTGTTATCACAGAGCCTTTTCTGCACCCTCCTGTTCATGCTAGAATGACAGCGCTGTGCTTTCACTTGGGTTTTAGCAGGAAGATTGCCGATGCATGCTGGCAATCCCACAGTAAAATAAAAGTAAGCAAGGCTCCTGTCCTAAAAATAACACCGATATTGGGAAAGAAGAAAGCCAGTGATTTAATTTCCAATACTTAGTCTCCAAACAGTAGATGAGAAA
Source organism: Phasianus colchicus (assembly GCF_987193195.1). NCBI lineage: Eukaryota > Metazoa > Chordata > Aves > Galliformes > Phasianidae > Phasianus > Phasianus colchicus. The sequence continues at coordinate 8,567,615 of NC_143445.1, forward strand.
AAATGTCATTTATAGTCAATTCAAGAAGTTGACACTCAAGAGACCTCCTTCTTTTTCTTTTTCTCTGCAGTTCTGTGAGAGGATTCCTTTTTGGCTCTGGGAAAGAAAAGCTGCTTATTTCTCTTTATGCCTCCAGTTCTGGTAAAACATAAATCAACCCTGGGAATCCTTAACACAATTAACATTAGATACAAAAATAAAAAGTGTTATTGCTTTAAGGCAGTTCTTAGGCAAGTTAATCATGGCCACTGCCTTCTAGAGGCAAATGCACCGTTAGAGTTTATCAGCACCCTGAGAATTAGATTTGTTCCCATTCTCATGGCAGCATGATTGCTACATGGCATTTTTGCTGTCTGTCAAATCATAGGCACTTTTAATTTTTCCATCCTGCTTTCTTGTCATGGTTGCTTTTCTGGCTTTGCTGCAGCACGGTGCTCACAGATCACACCCCAGCTTGCTGTCTGCAGGCAGTGCCTGATTTCAGCATCTGCTGCTCCACAGGGGTCAGGAGAAATACATGTTGGGCAGCCCCTCTCCTGGGGCCACTGCTGATACCCCCCAGGAAAGGGGGCTGACACCCCCGGGAACTCAGCAGCACCCAGGCTGTGCAGAAGCAGGGTGCCTGCTCTTGGCCCTGCCAGTGAGATGCTAACAGATACAGGGCTGCCTTCCTCCCAGATTAAACCTGCTGATTTCCTCTCTTGCAGAGCTGGTGTTGTGATTCAAACTCTCTGCCACAGAAAGTTAATAGTTTACCGCCCCTCACAAACCACACAAACTGGCACCAGAGATTTGTGAGCAATTAATTGATAGCGCAGTACAATCTGAGATAAGTAGTAAGCACTTTTATTCACAGAGCTGCCAATATGCATTGCAGAGCTTCCTGATTTGGCCCAATCAGTGAAACACGCACTGAACTGCATCTGTAATAGCTTTTTTTTCACCATCTAATTATCATTATTTGCATTTGTGATAGGTTAAATGCACTGATGTGATCAGACACAGGAAGCACTCAGCACTGGGGATACAGAAAAAGTAGAAGAGATCCCATTTCAGGAGAGTAACAATTAACAAACCAGGTAAGTCCCAAATACTGCCTAAAATACAACAGTAGGTACAATAATGCAATGCCTTGAGGCTTTAGCCTGCCTCTGGGCTGCCTCAAGAGATACCAGTGGAGAACGAGGAGGCGAACAAGCAGCTGGCACAGCAGGCTGAATGTCAGCCCCATTCCTGTGATGTGATGGCAGCACTGCTGGGCACAGCCCTGAGCCATTGCCAGACACAGCCTCACAGCACTGGCCCAGCAAAACCTAAACACATTCCTGAAAGTGAAGTATGGAGTTCGGAAGTCCCCCCCCCCAAAGAGAGAAGCGTTCATCTTCCTCATCCTCAACAAGTTTCTAGCCACTGCACTACTTTGTCAAAAGCCAACTGCACCAGCACAACTCTTTCACAGAAAGAAATGAGGAGTAAAGCTTATTATTTTCTGCAAGAAAAGGCTGAGGAGATTTCCTTCGTGGGCCATAAATCCCAAGTAGAGAGAGGCACCTCCTGGTAGCACTGAGAAAAGCACCTGTGTGTCCTCTCTCCCAAGAGCCCAAGTGCACCCTCTCCCTCACCCATGCACTAGATTGGGGGTAACCACTTGTTCTGGCCCTACAAAACACACCCCAAAACACACAGTCCCTCACTTCCCAGGGTTGGCTCACAGCTGCACATCCATCAACAGCCCCACTGCACAGCAGGTCCTATAGTTGGCAGGGATGAGACCTGCCTGCCCTACCCCGATGCCAAGAAGAGACATATGAGAATGACCATGCTCTTGTTTTGAAATGCAGAAAGACTTCAGCTTCAAACATATAGGAAGCTCTGCAAAGGTCTGTTTCAACACAGACTTACATTGCTGTGGAAAGGCTGAGATTCCACAACAGCACTAAGATGGCAGGTAAGCAACATTAAACTGCACAGTGAGGACACAAGAGCATCTTTCACCCTGCAACACCAACGAGGCATATGAGAGAATCCTCTGGACTGACCTGGCTGTTAGGGCTCCCAAAGCCCTGGGGATAGATTTCCTCCCATCAGGTCCCACTTACAAGGTCACAAAACAGAGAAGACTGTTAGGACAGGGTCACAGCATCTTGATACAGGCTGCTTTTTGTTTCTAGCCATAGTCACATATAGTCACATAGTCTAGCCATTGCACTTCTAATGTATCCACTACGCAGTTTCACGGTTGGCTTTTTTCATTTATTCTTTGTTTTTGCTAGATTTCTACACTTATCTCTGTGTGGAAACTGAGCAAAATAAGTATGTTCAACTATCCTCACCACAGGCTCTGCTTTGGTGAGATCTGTAAAGAAAAAATAAAGGGGGGGGGGAGGGAGGGGCATAAACAAATACAACAGAAGTACAAATTCATCCAGGCAACAGCCTCAATCCTCCTTCAGCTACAGCCTTACAGTAACTTCACTGGCCTTGGCAACATCAAGTTTTCTAATTCAATGAACACTTGGATTGAAGAAGTTTTGCTGTTTTTCTGGAGGCCAGGAAGAAGTACACCTAACAATCAGCAAAGGAATTATCTTCACTAAAAGAAAATCCTAGCAGTTATTAAAGAATAGGTATTCATTTTGTATTATTACTTAGAGTCAGAAAAAAGAAATTCAAAATCTAAACCAAAACAATGAATTTCTTCCCACTCTGAAAAGTGCAGACTTTTAAAACATGATCAGCTGATAAATTCTATTCCATCCTCACACCAATTTTTACTCGTCCCAATAGAAGACTCTCAGAGAGGGTCTTCATTGTCACACCATGTCCCTGCAGAAATCATTACATGAGGACTGCCATCATTTGTAGAACTGGCAACACACCTGCTCGCAGAAATGGATAACCTTCTCATACCAAGGTTTGTACAAGTTGTGGCCCTGCAAGCTAGTTCATGCCAACAACCAACAGCTATTTAAAATCAGCATTTCTGACCTACCTTTGATCCTTGGGATCACCTTTTATTCAGACATTATTTCTCATAGTAATTTTAGACAGATAACAGGGAAGTGATTTTGTAAACTGAAGATTGTCCTCCTATCTAAATGTTTACAACTGTACTGTGTTGTTTGGAATGCACAGACTTGGTCCTTTGTCCCTTGGATTTTTTTTTATGAAATACTGTCTTCAGCAGTGGACCAATGTCTGGAACAGATAAATCCAAGCTGCATGAACTCTGTAATGCTTTTCAGCATGACAGTTTCCAGCACATTATCATTTTACTTTCATGGGTAACTACGTACATGCTGCAGTCTGCAACTGTGCCAAAATGGACACTGTCTCTCATATGAAAATGTGTATGGTGCTGTGCTTCCCTTTTAGAAAGGAATTTTATGGTCCTCCAAGTGCAGATGTACTCCTTTCCTTCTGTGAAATCTCTGTCTAAAGATAAGCCTAATAAAATCTAGAGGGGAAAAAGGAAGAAACATCATAATTCTACTTTTTTATTATAGGAGCCAGCTCTCCAGGATTACAGTTTAGTACTCAGCTCTATAATGAATTATTTATCCTAGAAAAACAAAAATACTTTATTTAAGATGACAGAGAGCCTGTAAATTTGCTTCTTATGTATGCATTGACTAATTAGATTAATTAAGCATGCATACACTTCTGAACAATCAGGCAGGTGGCAAATCACATTCAAGACGACTTATGTGATTCATCCTATCATCCTCACACTTGACAAATGACATCCATTCCAGCATGAAACCATGGCAGAAAATAGCCTATTACTTGCAATTTACAGTACCATTCTTCTCACATTTTATTTACTTCTTTAAAGAAACTAAGACAAAGAGTTCCCAGCAGCTAATCCGCTTTCATATGAGCACTCAGAAAAATAATTCACTGTACTGCATTAGAACAGCAAAGCCTGGTAAAGCTATTAACACCGTGACTGAAACCGAAATCTGTGCAATGCAGGAACCCTGCAGCAAGGCTGGAGAACTGCACTGAGCCTCTTACACCCAGCGCTGTGAAACAACCTTGCGTTTGCTTTTCAAGCAATAAAATGAAGGAAAGGTGAGAGCTGGGATTTCTTTACCCAGACTTACCCAGACAATGATACCTTTGCTGCTTGAGACAGCTACAAGGCCAGAAGCTCCTGAGATGCCGCAGCCTGGCATGGTGAGACGGCAGCCTACTGAACCAGCACAGCCTCCTCTCTCCTGCTCAGCAGGGCCCAGAGAAGGGCCCGAAGCCTGCGCCCTCACACAGAGCCCTGAGGGCAGCCTGAGGATGGTGCCCAGCACACACTGCGGCCAGTGCCAGCCCTTCTGATGCCACCAGTCTTCGCAGCTGCAGCAGGAACCAGAGGGATCAGACTGGCAGCAAGAAGGCACCGAGCTCTGCAAGAGCAGGGATGTCATCTGTGCTTCCACCACTGACTGATAGGAGAAGGGGGAATGGTTTTAAACTGAAATACAGGAGATTTGGGTTAGATGTCAGGGGAAATTTTTTCACTGAGAGGGCAGTGGGGCCCTGTGGGTGCCCCATCCCTGGAGGTGCTTGAGGCCAGGCTGCATGGGGCCCTGGGCAGCCAGCCCACGACAAGGGGTTGGGACTGCATGATGTTTTAGGTCCCTTCCAACCCCAGCCATGCTGTGATTCCGCCATTCTATGACTATTCCACAAAACAAGGAAAGTGTCAACAAAAAAAAAAAAAATAAAGAGAGAAAAAAAAAAAAGAAAAAAGCAGCCAAATTTGAATGGAAAGGATTTAACAGTCTTTGCTCATCTTTATGAACTTAAATGCTGAGGCTTTCACTACGAGTTAATGAAGGGTTTGCACAGCTCCTTTTCTTGCGTGCTGTCACTAATCAGGAGCAGTGAGCTACCTCAAAGCCTCATTACTAGCCAACAAAAAAAGGCAATGAATCCTCAAACAGAAGTTTTGCTGTAGTGGCACATTGCCATTTAGCTAGAGGGAGGCAGGAAAGCAAGTCAGCAGTGACATATTCTGTGCATCCAGCTGGGAGGAAAAGAAAACCCCAGTATAATACCCCATCTTATCGGAAGTAGTTAATCTGACATAACTTACTTAAAAAATTACAGTCTATTAAAAAGGCATGTAAGCAATGCAGCTGAAAACAAGTCTACACAGGAATCAGCTAGTATAATTATGGTAGGCTAAAAAATAGGAGAGAAAAGAGAAAAACTGTGCATAATTTACCAGCTGACAAATGTTAATGACAAATAGAAGAAAACAGGTCCTTGACAAAGAACAAATAATCGCTGCTCACTTTGTAGTTTCACTTCAGAACTCAAACATTTTTATTCAAAAAAAATAAATCAATCTTCCTACATCTTTGAACCTACCAGGTCAGCACAGAGATGGGTAGTCCCCACAACATGCATTATCACACCTTGGCTGCATGAAGAAAACACACTTGTGCCTGGAATCCAGGAAGATTAATATTTCTCTCCATCTCCTAACAAGATAATCATATGCGTTGTGTAACATTAAGCATATGAGCAGCCCTTCTGGAGCTATACTTTAAATTCAGGACACGCTTAGCTACTTTGCTGAACTGAAGCCATGGGGAATGCCAGGGAGACTGTGCTATATGTTCCATACAGACAGATAAGAGGGCTGTGAGGATTTAAGCATTACATCCTGCTACCCACCCAACCTCTCTCACTGCAGCATGAAAAATAAGTCATCATCATTTTCAGGTGTTACATTTTTGTTGCTTCGCGTCTGAATAATTTCACAGGTTGGAATCACAAAGGTGTGACACTCCCACAGCAGCCTTCGGCCGAGCGCCCCTAGGATGTCTGCACAGAGGCTCAAGGCCCTGATCCTCACCTTAAAGGCAGGCTGCATGACTTATGACAGTGAGTTACAGGGCATGATGAGTAACCCTGGATGGGGATGAAGGCCAGTAAGTTGCAAAAACAACAACTGTCCTGGAGGCGAAGATTCTCAAGCATTGGGTACTGTAGGAGAGCAGGGGGGCATGGGCAGCTGCATAAGACACCAAATGATTTTGTGTCGTGCAAAACATGCAGAGTTAACTTGGGAAGGAGACATGCTAAAAAGTTAACTCGGGCCTGGAATAACTGCAGTCTGATTTTTAAAAGAATGCTAGAGCCTAACAAGCAGCTAGAAGGACTTGGTTTTGGGGGATCTATGATGCAACATGTCCCAAAGAAGCAAACACACTGATTCTCATCTTGGATGTTGTCCACACTCTGCTCTGGAATGTCCCAGTGACCAGACTGTCACCTAGATGAGCATACGCCTGGGGTAAATTTCCATTACACGTTTGTCTGGCAGATCATGGCGGGAGGATGACACGATTACCCAGATGTCAGTGATCAAGACCTAATTACCAGGACCTAATTGGTTATCTGAAAAATAGAATCTAGTACGACAAGTAATTATTTTACATACTTGCATATTCACATGCTCTTTTAAGAGGCCAATTTTTCATAGCAAAAGACAATAATTAGCAATACTCAAAAATGTTACTCAATTAGGATTTAAGTGTCTCACTAGGCAGTTCAACGCACAGTTCTATTTCTGCCCAACACCTTTTTAGAAAAAAGAAATCTTGACTAAGGAAGGACGGGACAAAGGAAATAGAACTACAAGGGATATTAAACAAGTGGAAAGTTTGAAGTGAGTAGTAATCGGAACAGTCTTATTACATACATATTATGATATGTAATTTGTAAGAGGAACTAAAGCTATCAATGACCTTTTGTTACCAGAAAAAAAAAAAAAAAAAAAAGGGAAAAAGAAAAAAAAACAACACAAAAAGGAAAAGAGCCTAAAACCAGTCCAAATTAATATGAACAGCAGCAATTGAGGGATAGAGGAAGGCAAGGGCTGCAAGGTGAGGACCAGAAAAAGGTTGTGTCTACCCAAACCCCTGGACAGGCAAACCAGCTCACATCCCATAGAAGGGCTGGAACCAAGTGAGTTAAAGCATCAGCTTCCTCCTCCAGAAAATTCAACCAATTCACAATTCCCAGGAGTACTGCAGGCATCAGTAAAGAAATGCACTGCCCAGTGTGAGCTTGCAGCATGATTCCAGCCTAGCTTAACGGAAGAGCTGACCCTCTGCTTGCTATGTTCAAGAAAACAAATCACTGTATTATTTATCACAGCTAAGTATTTTGGAGGAATTAAATACCTTATGACTACAAGTCGGCTTTTATTGAATAATCGGTTCTCATGCACTGATTCGCTCAGTGAAAAATGGGGAAAGAAAGCATGGAAGGTGGAGGCCCTAGAAATCTGGTACCATCTTCTTTACTGCCCTCTGCCTTGCCTTACTATTCAAATTGTGTATATACAGCATCTTGACCAAAAACCACAAAGTGCGTTTTGACAGCTCTGATAAACACAAGGAATGGAACACGAGCATTACAAATATGTCCGCACAGCACATGAAATAACATGTACATAATAACCCCAGCAATTTTGTTTAACGTGCTCTAGCTTTCAAATGTTGTTTCCCTGGCTTGTCCAAGAAGGCTGACTCCAGCACGAACACTGCAGAATTCACTGCTTGGGATATATATTTTTTTCCCTTTAGAGGTCAGCCTCTCAAGTAATAGCTTCTGAATTTTAGCTGTCAGCAATATTTCTTCCTCTTTTCTCCTGCTGCTCAGGTCAATCATCTTTTTCCATTGAGAATGGAAAACCTACCTGCTCCTTTGCTCTCTAATTATAATCTTCAATTCATCTTCCTTCACTTTCAATTCTTAAACCACACTGGTCTTCTTTTCTTCCCCCTGTCTCAAGAGTTTTCATGCAGCTAGGCAAGATGACACATAACCAGTAACTAGCATTTAGTTCTATTCATAAGATCCTTGTCCCTTCCTAAGTGTCACCCTGAAGTTTAAGCAGATGCGATTGCACGTTTATTATGAGGACAGAGCTGCTAACAAGTTCAGTCCATAGCAGAGGATCACATATGTTGCAGCTTCTCAGTATCGCCCCTTCCCTCCCAGGTCTCCTCTTTCTGAGATCCCACTGATCCCCATGCCAAGGAGCTCCTTCCCATCAGGGATGCTGCCTGTCTGCACCATCGAGCTGCCTGAAACCCAAGCCAGGAGCCAGCAGAGGAGTCACAAAACTATGTGCCCAGTGGGGCTCTTCTGCTGCTTGTAAGCTCAGGAAGCCTCCTACCTTTTTATTACTTACAGCATTACAAGCAGTCTTGCAAGAGGGGCTTAACCTCAATACACATCATCTATCCATGCCAGAGGATTTAGTAGTCTGATTTTTTAATAACTTTATCAATATGGATGCATATTAAAGCCTTCTTGGGCATATACATTTTCATCTTGTGAAGTAAATCAGCCTTGGGAACAGACAATAGACAAATAATTCTTTTTAATCCCCGTCTTTTCAAGTGCTCATAAGTTCTTATAAATAGCACAACCAAAACATCACTGTTATTTAAGGGAATTTAATCTCTCAGCATTTCCCAAAGACATATGACATTTAATGGACCCCACACATCACATCCAGAGCTCCCAACATTACTAGCCAGTCAGAACACTTGTTGGAAGGACACCCCAGACATGGCATCCGACCCGTGGCTGTCAGGTCAGAATGAATGCCAGGATTTCTCAGCCCAGTATACCAAAGTGCTTCAGATCACTCAGCAGTCAATTTGGAAGCATGTGGGTCAATTCAGTGCATGAGGGAGTTCTACTTTTAACTTGCCTGAAGTCCTTGGTTCTGAGGACTTGGTAGGAACAAAGAAAACTTTTAGCACCATGGATCTATCCATCATAACACACCAAGGAGGTGCCCATCGCTTGCTCCTAAGCAGCACACAGCACCCTGCCACGAGGTACACAAACTCTGCAGAGCAGCAGGGAGAAGCAGCCTCCTGGTGCAACCGTCCTGCTCCCCGAGCAAACTGCACCCCACTTGCCCTGGGAGGACAGGCAATGGCAGATCTTGTTTGGAGGACAACCAAAGAATGCCACGTCTCTGTTCAGAGCTCTTCTCTGGAGCCAGCTGTACCAAGCCAGAACTCACATTTCAATCTGTTGGGGCCATTTTTCCCTTTCTGACAATGAAAGCTAATATGAAGACTTTTATTAGCCCTTTGGAGCCAACAAGTCCAGAGATCTCAGTGTTACGACAGACACAAGATGCATTAGTGCGTCTGTATGGATTGAGAGCAGTCAGTGAGGTCTCGTGACTATCAAGAATCAGGAAACCTAGCCACAAGGGTTTCTTTAACCCTTTTTATTAAAACCCAAATTCTTTCCATACTGCATTTTCCAGTAAAGCAAGCAGAATACTGCCACCAAATATGACCATAAAATGGAAAAAAGTGAAAACAAATGACATTTCTCTTGTGGGCTCCCTTTCTGGACTACACTTTCGCACAAAGTCAAATTTTTGTGAACACAAAAAACTAACAACAGCTCATAGAGAACAAGGCAAAACCAGAATTCATTCCAGTGATCATGTTATTGAAATAGTGTGCAAATGGACCTACAACAAAACAGAGAGTACAACCTCATAACAAGAACGACATTTCCTTGGTAAGACCTGGAACAAAAACAAAGGTACAGTATGGCAAAGATCAGAAACTCCAGAGAAAGCTGTGGCATGTGCGTTTGAGTGAAAACTGATGTGCTGCATGGGGACACTGAAATAAAGCATCATACAGAGCTATTGGTGCTGGTCTCAATCAAGCTAGTAGCAATATTCCTAATTATTTTAGTGGCAACAGGTTTGTACCCATGGGGAACTCCATCCAAACTCTAAATTTCACATGTGCTAAAAATGAAAATACACATATATTTGAAGAGCTCATTTTTGCCTGCCAGCTTTCAATAATAGCTTAATTAATCAGAACCTTACAACAGGTTCCTCATCACAAAACAGAAAAATGAGTGTCAAAATACACAATAAATTACCTTAAAAAAGCAAAAAAACCAAGTCCAAGGCTGCTTCTACAAGATCTGCTCATACAGCAAGGCTACCATAGCAAATTTCTATAGAGTTTTTCTAGTAGGTTAATTCTGGGTGATAATAAAGTCTCAAAATTAGGCTGCGCAGGCAGGTGTAATCATTACCAAGACTGATAGACTGTAAAGCACCAGCGTTCGAATGTTAATGTAAATCTCCGGTAGAATTCATATTAAAAGACATATTAGGTGGTCCCTGTTAGACTGCTGTGAACTTTCCATTATATAAGTAGTCTATAAAGTATTTTCCAGCAGACTGTTTGCTGTCTTAATTATACAGCGTGATATATAATCTATACCATTGGCAGTTCATTCTCTCCCTGGCAATTTTCCAGCAGTAAAATAATAAACCCTTTGTATGTTTTCAAGTCAATAAATAGCTCAAAAATAATAAAAGATCTTTCACTTTAAAGGCCGTTTCTCCTTTTTTGTTTGTTTTTCTTTCTAAAAAAAAAAAAAAAAGCTTTTTAGTCCGACAGAGATTAAATAAGCACCAAAAGTCAACAGTTTTAAGTCTATTAAACCTAGAAAAGAAAACTCTCTAAGATTAGAAAATAGGTTTTCTAGGTTTTGTGCTTAAATTGTTCGGGTTCAAAGGACAGCGAATTCATTAAGGAAGCTACTGATAAAAATTGCTGGAGCCCTTCCTACAGAAAGCTGATTTGAGGTTCGCACTGTGAGCGCTGACCTCCCCCAGGGATCGGCCATTTCTCCGCAGGCAGCGCCCTGCAGAGCAGCACACTGAGGCAGGGAGCTGCGGCGGCAGCCCAGCAGCCGGGCAGGCCGGGAGCAGAGCTGGCAACTGCAGCTCCTCTTGCAGCTGCGTTTGGATTTGCACAGTGTATAAATACACATGCATCATCAATATTCTAATTAAATCTCCCCCCAAAATTATACTGCTGCAATTCCTGGCAGATTGGTGGCTAAAGTACTGCACCTGGAAAGACTACAAGATGGCATTGATGGCTCGGTACTTTTCAGGGCCACCAGAATAACGGCGTTAGTGCTAATGGGATACTTGTGCCACCGTGACAGCCGGTCAGTGGCCCCATCACAGCTATCAGGTGTTTACAGCCGCTCCTGTTCCACAGAGACCTTAGGGATGATCGAAATAAAATGACAACAGCAACAGCATTGATAATGATGGAGGAGCAGAACCATGCCCCACACCAGCCGTGTGATGGAGGGCAGCCACATTCCTGTCACAGTGCTGAGCACAGGATGCTCCAATGGCCACAAATGGAGGAAAGGGGGAAGGAAGCAATGCCCCATGCCAGATTAAAAGCATACAGAATGGCAGCTCCACCTGGCTTTTGGGCCACTCTCCGTTCACAGCCCTGGGTCTGCCTGACTTCAGAGCTTTGTCAGGACGTGCCTCAATGAAATGTCAGATGGTCTGCCAGAGCAAGCTCTTGGAGAAGCAAACAACTCACTGTCACACAATCACTACAGAGACAGAAAACCTTGCTCCTTCCAACAACGGTTTGGTGAACGCACAAGTATACGCAGAACATGTAAACTTGATTACTTAAAAACATTTGTGACACTCTTCTAGGGTAACATAATAACACATGCCAAATGCAAGAAGCATTTGTTCCTCATGCAGGAGGTAAGAAACGCCCTGGAAGGCTTTTCAATCCTATATCCCAATGTACCTAATAAAAAGAAAAATCACTGTTCCTGCTTTTACAGGTGAGTACACAGAGGTGTAATGGCCTTATCAAGATCCAACAGAAACCTAAAGGAGAGCTGGGAATAGAACCCCATTTCCCAAGCCTAGCAAAATGTTTTCCAAAGCGCACACAGTTCTCTCAGATTTCATTAGGAAAGAAAAAAAACCTGCAGAACGCTATTAGAACTGTGTAAGGCTATCCTAATTCCACACCTTCTCACATCCTTTAGAGCCTTCCCATGGGTGATAACAGTCCCAGACCAGCCACAGGAGGTGAAACATATATGCTTAATCCAGAAATTTCTTTCAGTTTAACAAACTGCACTTTGACTTCACAGGGTGAGAACAATTTTAAAGAGCTGGAGATTCTCCTTGTGTTACGTGAATTATTTACCACAGTGGTGCCACAGGCTCTGTTTTTGAAGAGAAACTTCAGGTCACTGTCCTTAAGTTACTTTTATCAAAAAACAGAACTTAGACAAGGAACAGAAGAGCACAGCAAGGTGTGCATTTCCCTCAGCTCAGGGATGCGCCTGCACCTCCAGGCATTAGTTACAGAAACCACAAAGTATCTTATGGAGGAAAACACTCTAAAATTATATTTTTTCAAGAGGTTTGTAAAGAGTTTTCTCCTTTCCCTGGAAGGAAACCATATAGTGAATGACAGCAAAAAAAGAAACAAGAAGGTTCACTAAATGCAGAACTGTCGCCAGTTTTTGCCACATACACATCCAAACCATACTCATTCATCAGCAATCAGCGATCTTTCTTCAAAAGAAAACTGCTCTGTAGCTAACGTTGCCTCCTGCTGTCCTTACTCATTAGGAGAGATATCTATTTTCTCCCAATAAATTCAACAGAAGAGTCTGAGTCACAAGGACTACCAAAAGGATTGGATCTTCCCAAAGCACCCAAAGGAGCAGAGCAGCACTGCTGAAAAGACAAACATACACACATGGCTGCAGCCACATCCTAACTCTGAGAGGCACTTCCCATAAATAACTTGATTCCCTTCAGAGAAGTTGCTATAATGCATGTCCATGTAAATGAGATCAGAAGCGACACTGAACAACAAAACACCCAGTTGGAATTATTTTTTCTGATTTCCTTCTGGAAGTATAATTTTGCATTATACATAATCATTAAATAGCATTTTATATCTTCTTTATCTTGTTAAAATTTCTTATACAGCTTTATAGCCAAGAAAAAAAAAAAGTAGGAAGGATATCTCGACTGAAGATACCTCTGGAATTACTTTGAAAAATATTTTTTTTATCTTTTCTGTATCACAAAAAAACCTTTTATCTTAAAGCAAGTACATTCAGGTGATGAATCACTGCCTTAGCTGAGATTTTGCAGTCCATGATTGAGTCATAAAGGAGAATAAAGCTGAGAACTGAACCAGGGGAGCTGACAGTTGAGAGGACTGGGACATCAGCAGTCGGCTCTGGGCAAAAACACACCAACACTGCACAAAGGATAAAAGAACAATTATCAAGGCCAAATAAAGGCAGTCAGCTCTGACAGACCAACCCCATGAGACTAGATATAACCTTTTTTTTTAATGCGTCATTCTAATCTGATATTGACAAAGATTTTTATGTCCTCTGATCTCTTTCCCCTGAAAAAGACCGATGCTCTTTTTAAATTAAAGCTTCATGTTTCATATCTCTATATTTTTCAGGAAACAGAAATTTTTCTTCTTCAAAAGCTTCCCACAGGTTTTGTATTGTCCCAGATTTCAACTTTCCCATCACTTGAGCAAAGATCATGTATAACAGACTTTTTTCCTGTTTAAGTGATGTTTTAAGAATTGAAGGTCTGTCTTCTTCTTTGGGGGTTTAAATTTTATATTTATGTCTTCTCAGCCCTAGGCCTTCTCATTTCCCAATTTATTTTTCCACTTACTTCAAGCCATCAACCTATCTCTGCCATTAGCTCTGATTTATAACGCCTAGGAACACAATCCAATCATGAATCTTTCTCGGGAATGCCGTCGTGGCATGAGAAAAGAACCCATTTAGTACTCTTTCTAGGGTAGAAAACATGAAGTGTCCAGGGCCATCAAAAACATGAGAGGCTCTTTTGTCTAATATTCCCATTCCGATTCTTGCAATGCATCAGCTTGGCAGAGGGCAGGCCCATTGGGCACTTACAGGTAGGGAGAAAAGGGATTTCCTGTCTCGCAAAACTAAGATTTCAAAAGACTCCCTTTCCACAACCGGATTCAACTGAGACCTTGCAAACCTTTTCTCTAAAAGAAGAGAAAGACCAGTTTAGCAAATTAGTCAGAAGCCAAGGTAAGGGAGATCTGGAATTCAAACTCCCAGCCTGAACCGGGCAGAGCAGGTCCCAGTGTTGCAATTCAGGCACGCATCTCACTTGGGTCATCCAGAGGTCTCTGTGCAGCTATCCTCTCCAATTTCCATTCTCACATTAAGAAGTCTTTCAATTTCCTATTTCTTACTATGAGCAAATACACAAAAAAAAACAAATCCCAATTTTTTCACCTACACTCCTCCTATGACAATTCCACATCATGCTTGTGGTCGGCCTATGTTTTTGTTATTTATTTCATATGAGTGCTGTAGAGAAAGACATTCCATCTTTCGTTTTAAAACAATGTGGAGAGAGGCTGGAAAGCGTTGTCCCACTTTACCTCAAAGCTTGCAAAACTGGAACTGCAAACAAAGAGAACTGGATTTATTTATTCAGTCAATTTCACGATCTCACTTGTGTTATTGCTTACTTTTTCCCATCTTTATCACTTGTCCACTTCTGCTGTAAATCTGCTAAACAGAGTGGAGGAGGGCTGTAAAATGATCTTACGATTTATTATACTACTTTTGCAGGACAAGGTTCTGTGACGCAGAATACAGAAGATTCCTGTTGAAACATGAGCCCTCTTTGGTCATTTTGATCTTTTCAGCTAAAACTTTCTGAAGTTACATTAAGCGACACAGGAGCCTAACCCCTTTATCCTGCAATGGAACTCGTGCCTATTGTTGATGTTGCTTTTGAAAATAGGATATAGAGTCCAGATATATGTGATGCTACATAAAGATATCAAGTACAATTCACTTAGAAGTTGTTAGAACACTTCTGCAATGCAGTTTCATAGCCAAGAGTCACTATTTCACTCTGAACACTTCGGCAATTTTGTACAGGAAGTGTCCTATCTTCCCATGCAGTTTCATACCGTGTTCTCTTGAATACCAATGAAAATTCATCTTGGACACTGTAGTGCAAAGAAGAGCAGATTAATATATACTGATATGCCACTTGTCATAAAAAGTCTTGCCAGCAGTTCTCACACATCTCTCCTCTATTGTTTTGTCTAATCAATAATAAGACTTATCTCTGACTTTTACATGAAAATGGAAAAGAGGGAACACTTACCCATCTTGTAAAGCACAGTGCTCTTCTGAGAAATGTTTGGCAGATACTGCTTCTTACAGTAACACTTTACTTTAATGGTACTTTAATGCTGAATTGACAGTGGAAGTCCCATAGAAATGTTCAAGGCATCCACATTAATGCTAAATAAAAGTCATTATGATTTTAGAGATATGCCAGGACAGAAATATCTAACCTGGCAGACGCCCTGACTGCATGAGGGGGAGATGCTTGCTAACCTCTGGAAACAGCTGTCAGTCTTAGAGATGCAATGATCTCTTACATGTACACAGCACTTTCCTCACAAAAGTCCTCAGCTCTCCCTAACAGACTGCTTTGTGTTTCCTATTAAAATCAAAGCTGCTCTTGGGTCACTTCTGGGGCGGAGGGGCAGCAGACAGGCAGGCAGCAGGAACATGATACATAAACAGCACTGGTGGTAACAGAGATGTCTTGCTGAGGACGAGCTCTGCAAAGGATCCTTCAGTCACCTCACAGCAGCCAGAAGAGATCTTACTGTAGCAAACTAATTTCTTATCTTAAATGTGCAAGAGAGAAGCACAGCATAAAATTTGCTGAGATTTGGGATAGGATGGAAACAAGTTTAA
Organism: Phasianus colchicus; assembly: GCF_987193195.1. Taxonomy (NCBI): domain Eukaryota; kingdom Metazoa; phylum Chordata; class Aves; order Galliformes; family Phasianidae; genus Phasianus; species Phasianus colchicus. The sequence goes on from NC_143445.1 coordinate 8,583,293, forward strand.
ATCATTGATAGCTTGAATCCCTTACTAGAACACAGAAACTCTGAGTCAGTTGCTGAACTTACTCCCCACTCCTGTCTGCCACAGCCTGAGGGCAAAATGAGCCCATTCCTGAGGCTCCAGCTTTCACTCCAGGAGGGGCACGCATCTGCCCCAACAATACCAAATGGAATCACACTTTCACAGCCTTGGATACAGGAGAGATGCAGCAACATCCCAGTATGGTTACTACCATTGGAAACAACAGCAACAACAACAACAAAAAAGCATTTTATAGACAGTGAACTAAGCTACAAACAGGCAGGCTGTCTTCTATAGGCATTTTTTCTTCCCTTCCCTCCACACATCCCTTCACATGGAACCAGACAAAGTAGTCATTCTCTAATTCGTATTTTCATCTCCCAAAGTTGAATAAGTTGTGTAAAAATCACCAATGGAAAGCAGAAAAGCTTCAAGTGCTCAGAGCCATCAACCTCATGTTTCAGCAGGGCCTTGTGGGCAGAGAGCAACTTGGTGTGGGATCTGCCACAATTTCCCTGCTCTTCCATTGAGCCTGCTGGACATTCAGAGCTCAGATAGACCTGAAAAAATAACTCCTACGTTTCTTTCAGGTAAATTTCTGTGTTGAGATAGAGAGAATTACCCTGAAAATGTGAGCATATGTAGCTCTTACCTCAGAATCTACGCTCTCAGAATTTCTGATCATTGGCTGCTACAAAACTGGCAGGAAAATTCTGCCAATTTTAAAGATTTGAGCAGCTCAATTAAGCCGTTTCCATTTCACATAATAAAGCTCAAATGTAATTAATAAAAAAAATGTGGCAATCTCTGCAATAATATTTCATATTTACTGTTGGAGAAACAATCACTTAAAAAGGTTAACTGGGCTCCGAAGGTGCAATGGAAAGGAATAAATTCTGAGGCAAGTTCAAATTCAGTTATGGTATGCAGCACAGTTCAGGCCACGTCAGTAAGGCGAGACAGCCTCCTCGTGTGCAATAACTACAGAGACAGCTTCTCCATCTGCAAAACAGATAATGGTGTTGACCTTCTTCATGCATTCCTATGACATCTACCGAAGACTACATAACAAATAACTCCATCTCAGACTAGACTCCCATGAAGTTTCTATGCAAGAGAGCAATTGGAAAATAATCTTTTTCTTTCCCAGCACAGAGGCTATTCTTGACAACACCACAAGAAATTTGGGGAGGAAGACATCCTAGTAGAGAATTTAGGTAATCCTTGTTAAACAACAGCAGGATCTGAAAACCAAGCAACAGCGAGGGACATGGCCATCATCACCAGCGCTGAACTGGTTTCATTTCCCCAGATGAGCCTGAAAGTGAACAGCACCTATTTACATAGTTAGCAAATGCTTACATTTTAAAACTGAATCTTATAGAAGAAGTTGAGTATCCTTTTCTGCAACCATGGAAGCCTCTGGCAGGTAACACAAGAGCTGTGCCTCCTACCATGCAGATAAAAGAGCGGAGGCTAGAATATCTTCATTTTGCATTTTATGAGCTGAAAATTACAAGCAGAAAACTGGGACAAAGATCATTAAAAATACATCCCAAAGGCAACATGTGCAGTGCATTTCTATTAGAAGCGTAGGGTGTTTAGACACTGTGAAGCAAGCTGAATCTACCTACTGGCAGCTGCACTGTTAAATCAACAGGAAACAAACCTCCCAAATCATTTTATTTTTGCTGCGTCTTCTTCCAGCCCATAAGATTTCTTCCCTCAATTTCAGACAGAGGTAGTTTAGAAGCTTACGGAGAAAACACATTTGCTAAGAACTTGACTACTGCCACTTTGAGAAAAGAAGCCATGAGCAACGAAGATGAAGAGGAAAATAAGGCACACTAAGTAAGCATACTTGGAATAGCACGAGCCCAAAAAACAGTTCTTACGTTACAGGACTGTATGACTCTCTTCCAGCTTCCTTGGATTGTTTGGCCTGAATTTGATAGCTTAATAGCACAGAATACAAAAACTCATATATAAAACCACCACGAATTGAAAAGTACAGAAAATCATGCCTAGTCATTCCTTTCTAACATCAGCTACATTCTTGCAGAAGGTAATGTTAAATCTGCCACAAGAAGGTCAAAACCACACAAAGAAAATAAATCACAGCATCGCTATGTGGACCTGTCTAAAGGTTAAGGATCTAAAGGACAAGCAGATACTCTTAAATATAAACAGCCCCTAGGGGATAATTATTTAAGCAACTCCATTTGAGCAGTCCTGAACAGATGGTTTAGTAGGTATATCGACTATTGCTGTGCTTTGTGAAACCATTTATTACCCACTGAGACTGGGAACAAATGATACTGTAGACATGTAGCTGGTTATATCTCTAATCCTGTACTGCCTAGCAATATCTCTTGACCCAGAAATATATTCCCAGATGTACCATCTCCCAGAGGCAGTAGCTCCTTAAAGTAACAGCAGATAATGTCCTGCAGGTATGAATTCTGAACAGATTAGCCACAAAACAGGTTGTTCAGTGGAATTTCCTAGCCACTCAAAAAATTAGCAACTGCTGTACAGTTCATGCACCTGAGATAATAATGAAACTGCTGGCACTATATAAAAGATTCACCAAGTTTACACTTGGCTGCGAATGCAGGGCTCGTTGCTGTGGCTGTTGGCTAATGGTCCGAGCTTCTTCAAGCACAAATACTTTTGCATTTCTTCCAAACAGTACACTTTTGTTGTGTATTTCACCTGAACTCCTTCCAGGTGCCCAACAACTCACTGGCAGTGAACACAACTGCTCTGAAAGCACATGGAACAGCAAAGCTCTCCCTGCTAAGCGTGTGGAAGGGATGGAAATGTGTATGGCGGCCAGACCAGATCTGTGTCACTGACTTCCCACTGTCTTACATCAGCAGTGAGTAGCAAATTGGGTTACACTTATGTGCCCAGCAGAACAAGCAGAGATGCTTCCCACGAGTCAGCTGGTTAAATAGGACATGCAGTAGCTGTGCTCGGTGGGAGCTCAGAAGCTGTTGGCTCAGAGAACTCTCAGTGGAATTGCAGCTCTTTGGTGTGATCTCAAAAACAGCCTGTAGTAATCTCTGCAGTTCAGCCCTACAATACTTTTCTAGGATCAGCTCTTTTAGAGTCACGAATTCCCATGAAGTTCCAACTACTTGCTGTTTTGCTCCTCTTCATTTATTCTTCAGGTATGCAAAAGAAGCCCATTCCCAGCACAGCCACCAGTGATAACTTACCTTCCCTCTGTCATAATGGCATCCTTCCTAAGGGAAAGTTTTGAGAAATGATGTCCCAGTAAGATCTGAGGGTTTGACATGCAGTGAGGACCTTTGGACATCCGAGCTGTACAGAGGACTGCCAGGAGCTGGCAAGATCTACCAGCACACAGACCAGCTGCACCCAACACACCTGATCCTTCCCAGAAGCAGTAGATTTACTGTGTGTCATCCAGAGGATTCATGTGAACACAGAGAGCTGGCATGGCCCAGAAGTACTGCACAGTGCACATGGAAACCATGTGTGTGAAGTGGAAGTGAAGCTGTCATTCCCTGAAGGTCAGTGTGCTACATCATGAAGCACATGCTCAAGACGGCATCTAGCAATGCCAAGGCTCAGTCCTGCACCTCCTCCTCGCCTACCCAGCTGCGAGGCAGTCACAGATGCACATTAGTGAGGCAGAAAGCCATTCAGCTCTGAGGAGAGGCAGCAAACTGCAGCCACCTGCCCCATGAGTCACTGAGTCAAGTTGCCAGACAGCAAAGCTGGACACCCCTCCCTCCAAAGACAAGTCTTGCTGCTACCGGCAGCTGTCACAGCCCCAGCGTGGCACTTATGACAGGCCCAGAACTGCAAGGTCCCCTCTGAGCTCCTGGCAGCTTGAGGAGCCAGCAGTGGGGCCTCTGACCAAAAGGGAACATGTGTCCCCCGATGGAGCAAGGGACAGGGGAGTGAGCAGGGGTGCATTTACACCTCAGCATGCTAAAATGTCACCACGGGGGAAAAAGGGAACTGAAATAGTGATATAAGAGAAATTGTCCAAAGTAATACTTTGGATTAGAGCAGGAGAAGAGAGAAGAATTCACAAATGGAATTCCCAGCACTGACACTGGCTGCCCAGCAGAGCTGTGCAAATGCAATTCTTCCTCCTTGCAGATCCCCAGAAGTGGCTCCGGTCTCCCTGCTCTGCTGGGGTTGGGTCAGGTGGCCTCCACAACTATTCTGAAATCCTGTGAAAATAAAGTGTCTCCAGAAAGCACCCACATCATCAACAGAAGATGAAGAGATATCTCATGTGATTTAATGCTAACAAACAACAGCATGAAAGTAGATCCCATTCCATATTTGGGATCTTTGGTTTCAGGTTCTGGGTAACTGGGTTCTGGTACTAAATACAGAATATTCAAATAGGTCTCAAAACACTATGTCAGATACTTGGGCCTGGAATGGAAAAAACTGGGCTCCACATGGGCCGCAATTGATGTTCTAGGCAGAGGGAATTTCACCACTCCTGTGCTTTTATCACCTTACCCCAGAAGGAGACTATCCTTTTTCTTTTCTAAGCCTAAGCAAGAAAATGGCTGCTAAAAAATTCAGAACCCCTGACAATCTGGACAATCTTCCACTAATCTTCTCTTCAGGGTGCCCACAATCCTTTAAAGCATGACAAGCTGACAGAGGGAGCTCTTTTATGTCTCTCAGTACTGCATCTTTATAAACTGGGCTCTTCTGTATGCAGCAGAAAACCTGGGATGGCAGAAGTCGGACAAAGCAAGGTGGAAACAGGCGCTTTTAAAGGTGTCTGAGGGAGCCACCAGATGAAAGGAAAAGATCTGGGCCCAATAATATGATTCTTTACATACAGAGGGAAAAGCAGCTACAAGAATTTATTCAAAAATGATCCCCCACGCCTCCTAATCTACCTATCCAGGGTTACACGGCACTTCAAAAAAAAATTGGCACTCAAATCATTGCTGCAAAAACAGCTCAGCAGAGAACACAGCCCTGCCTTCATCGCTGGTTAGCTGTTATTTGCAGGGCAGCCAAACCGATGTGCCGCTGGCACGTGCGGAACGTTGCAGCTCCGGGCAGTGTTGGGTGAAGTGGGGTTGAGCAAATTGTATGGCTGCTTGTGCAACAACAACTGAGTTAATTCCCCCCCCTCCACCCTTTTTTTTTTTTTTTTTTTTTTTTAATTTAATTTCATCTCTGTTTATATAATGCCACCCTGATTGCTTCCAAAGTGCTACCGGGGGGAGAACATGCTCCAACACCAGCCACCACCAAGCTCATTATAAGCTCTAACTTGGCTGGATACGCTCCACAGATTGGCAGCATACATGTCAGATGCACCTTCTAAGAAACCAGCTCTGAAACATTTCCAAATGTAAACTTTACACTGTTTATTTTTTTTTTTTTTAAACTGGAACATCTGATATTTAGTGAATTTAAAGACATCACAATGGTGAATTCACTACCTGGCACACAGTATTCTAACTTCTAAAGATGACCAACATCCCCCAAGAAGAAAAAGACATCCAAACTAGCAAGTTCTCCCAGCACCCTCAATGTAAAAATGGGAATAATCATGAGAGCACTTGGAGGATCAAAAACAAGATCTGAGATTCTATGCAAAATACAAAAGTTCAACTGTATGACTAAAAACACATTTTTAAGTATTACTGCATATTGTACAATACAAAGGAGAGAAATTTTACAACTTAATAAAATTGTTTCCAAATGAACTATTACACGATAACTAATAGCACTCCTATTTGCCAAAATTACATATTGCATTACAGTGGGCTCAAAAAAAAAAAAAAAAAATAGGGGCATGGATGTCTGAAAACGACACCCCTCAATTAATAAAACAATTTCTGAAACTGTTCATTTATGCTGTCTTTTTAAATGATGATAGCAATACTTCTGAAGTCAGTCAGTGTGCATACATACAGCTCTGCTACGCTCCCAAGACAGTGGGATTGCAGGGAGCACCTATGCTTAAAGAAGGCTCCTTCTAAAAAGGACTGTCATTCAGAAGCTGTGCATACTGATGCTATTTCATCCTTCTTAACAATTAGCAAAGATGAAAAGAGAAACTGACTAAACAAATAGACTTTGAAGCATCCTTTCATCTATTTAAGAAACGGTTGCGATCCTCTTGCCGTCATTTTGCAGTGTTTTATAGCTTCCTGCAATCTTTAAGTAAAATATCTACCTGCTTGGAGCAAGTTACAGGTATTTCCAAATTAGAAATACCTGAAAGTTCATCTTCCTCCTTCTCGTACAGCTCTCGGCAATCACAGCAGGGAAGGCTGATGCAGGGTCTCATTTGCTGCACTGCAGGGTGCTTTGGGCACTGCCCTCGAGGCTGCAGTGCAGCAGGACAGGCCTTGGGAGCATCGATGGGGGCATTCAGTCCCAGTGCCTGCACAGCAAGTGAAACAAGAGTAATGAAGGAGGGGTAAGGCCTCCTGTTCTGTGCTACAGCATGAGCAGCCACAAAAGAACTATCAATCAGACTGGCAGTACTCAGCATGCCTGCACGTGGGCAAAGACACGGGTGGATTAACCAAGCCAAACATGCTTCCGAATGGGAAAGCACACAGAGCACTGCTCATCAGAGAGAGGAATAAAAACAAATACATTACTTCTGTTTGTCTTTGTCTGGGGAACTGCTTGGATGGGATTTTGGGAAATGAGTATTGCTGCACACACAAGCAGCTAGTAGTGGAAAAAAGGGAAATAAAATCGGTTATAAAAAAAATAATCTTACTGCCTTCACCTCATCCCTATCATTGCTAAATGGAAGAAGACTCGATAGGAATCCTGATGTTTGCACTGAAGAATCTGCAGGGGTCTGAGAGAGAAGAAGGGAAAAGAAACGTCAGAAAGGAAGGAAAACCCTGTGTGAGCTCAGGAGCTGCTGTGCAATTGCAGCTCACAGCAGCCTGCCCAGGACACGCAAGGAATCCCACTGTGACAGCTGCCCTGTGCACCTCCAAGGCAGGGTTCGGAGCCAGGCGCCGATGGGCTGCGGCAGCAGCACAGTGCTCTGGTTTATGCAGCCCCATATTTAAATGCTCCGTTGAAAGGAGGCTTTTGTTTTGAATGCTCCTGTCAGTGCTTGCTTTTAACAGGAAATCAATATATCATTTGTTTTCTAGAAAGTAGACACCTGTCCTTCAGGACTCGCTCAGCTAAGTTTAGCACTGGAGGAAAATTGAGCAGTTTTGACCTAACTTCTCTTTCTCCGTGAATGTCACTCTCTTTACCCAGGGGACGTGAGATGAGTGAAAAAAGAAAGGAATGAACATAGGGGTAAAAGTTATACCTAATACTACCTATGGATGAATTACCAGCTCTTAAATTCTTAGAGTGATGCTGGCAATGCAGAAATTCCAGTGCAAGTTAAAAGCAATTAAAAAAAGATAAGAGAAACGTGATCCTTTACTCTTGTGTTTGGCTTTTGGACCAGCAGCATGAGGAACGAGAAGGCTGGTGGGGCTGTGGCCACACACTCTTTCCTACAGGTGGGCACAGACCAGGTTTGGCAAGAACTTGGCAATGGGAGGGCCTGGGGGTTGACTTCTCCCTTCATATCAATTCAACTCTTAACAGGTTACATCTTGACCTAAAAAAGAGAGGGATGAAGCATCTTAATCATCCCCAGATTAAGGCGAGGAATTTGCGAGTTTCTGGAAGAAATTGGACCTGCAAGAACCATAGAATCATTAAGGCTGAGAAAGACCACTAAGAACACCTAGTCCAGGAGCAGTCCCTGGTCTGTTCCCAAGCAGATGCAGCAGCAACAACTTAGCACAGACTGCACCATAAAAGCAGCCTGAAGAAAACAGCTCGAACCCTCCCCTCTTCCCGAATTAAAGGCAAAAGCACTGTCTTGTTGCAAGATGTTTATTTACAGCTGCTTAGAGCACAATGCAAACAAACATCTTGCAAGGTGTCAGATGGCTTCCCGATACAGCTACAGAGCTTTGCAGTGCTCCAGGAACTACTGGCAATGTCAGTGCTAGCGTGAGTCACTGTGAGGATACTCTGCATGAGATATAGTGTCATTTGCCCAGCTTCATCACTCCTCCCATGGAAAAGTAACGTTTGAAAAGACAGAGCATCTGATTTACAGTCCTAGCAAGACATATATCAGTGTACAGTAAGTGACAAAGGAGAAGAATTTTGAAAGCTGTGGTTTGTATTCACAGGGCAGTGGAGATGAAGGAGTAAAAATACAGTAAATAGCAGTTCCATAGGCACACTTAGGGAACCCACATGTAAAAAGACGACTTTGAAGATTCAAGCACTGGATAAATTATACTGAATCATGCACATAGAGTGTTAGATCACTCTTCACAGAATCACAGAATGGCCAGGGGTGGAAGGGATCTCAAGGATCATGAATCTCCAACCCCCCTGCTACAGGCAGGGCTACCAACTTCAACATTTAATACTAGACCAGGCTGCCCAGGGCCCCATCCAATCTGGCCTTGAACACTTCCAGGGATGGGGCATCCACAACCTCTCTGGGCAGCCTGTTCCAGTACCTCACCACTCTCTCTGTAAAGAACTTCCCCCCGACAACCAACATAAATCATCCCTCCCTCAGCTTAAAACCATTTCCCCTCGTCCTGCTGTTATCTATCTTTTCAAAGAGTTGATTCCCCTCCAGTTTGTAGGCTCCCTTTAGGTACCTGAAATGCTGCAATGAGGTCACCCTGCAGACTTCTTTTCTCCAGGCTGAACAAACCCAGCTCCCTCAGCCAGTCCTCGTAGGGCAGGTGCTCCAGCCCTCTGATCATCTCTGTGGCTCTCCTCTGGACCCTCTGCAACAGCTCTCTGTCTTTTTAGCTTGTTATCACTTGTTATTATTGATACTATTTTAATTCATTAACTGTGATATCCTGTTTCAGTGTGTCTTCTCACCCCACATAAACTAAAGCACGCCATCTGCGACACTAGAATGTCTCTGAGGTGAGAAAACTCAGCCTCTAATCACAAACAGCAGCCTTTACAGATGGGCAGAGGCAGTACAGACATTTCTTCCCCTTGTTGACTGAACACAGCATGTCCTTTACACTGCAGATGCAAACATCTCCCTGTGTGACTGCAGCACTAAGGAGCATTCAGCATGGCATGAAGGTTATCTGATAGAAACCATTTACCATCTTCGCCTCTAACACAACAATGGAGCAAAGAAGGGAGCCTGATGGGAGCTGAGAAAGAAGCAAGCTGCAAGTGAAATCAGCCTCTCCCAGCACAGAGACGTGTGGAGCGACAGAGGGAGCGGCACAGCCGTGCAGCCCTGCTGCAGCTCCACTTGCTGGGAGAGTTGCAGCACCCAGCCTGCTGCCACTGAGAGCCCACGGGCAGCAGGGCACCACCTGAAAGCAGAGCCCATTCAGCAGTAGCACCAGATGCATCCACTCAGCACTGAGAGCAGAAAAGATGCAATACCTTGCAACACCACAACCTGAGAAGCACCACATGGGACCAAAGGCACCTTTAAGTGGCAATAAGAAAGCAGTTCAAGCCACTGGGGTACTTTCTTCACCTGAAGTTGGCAGAGCAGTTGTGTTTATAACATGGGCTCAACCATCAGGGCTGCATCCAGCAGCTCTGTGGTTTAAAACAATCTAGTTAACTTGGGTAAAAACAGCTGCACCTCAGTAGGGCTGAAACAAGCTTGGATTTGTTTGCCAGAACAAGTACAATTACTTAAAAGCACTGATGTGAAGGATCCCCACCAGTTTAGCTGGATCAGCCTCCAAGCCACTTGTTAAACCAGATTTTTTGTCATTGTTGGTTTTTATTTTTTGTTTTGCATACGTGGCATAGAACATACATTTCTATACCATTCCCATCCAAGCACTTCCATCACTCCTGGCAAAAAGCTGATGAACGTGTCAGGCCTGTCATGTCTCAACAAGCCTTCTTGCATGGTCTGACTGTAGCTCTCAAGTATTTAGCTTGCTTTCACCTCACTGCTGCTTTGCTTTTGGCTGTTAATTCCCAAAGTAATAATCCCCAACCTGAACTTGTTCCCCTTTCTTTCTTATTTTCCTTCAGGTTATTCACTTTCTACAGCTGCACAGCTTCACATGGAATAGTTTCTCCCCTCAACCATCTTCAGTAACGCTGGCATGCAGCAACATCAATAGAGGAGTGGAATACAGAAGTGTCCTCAGTGCTATACACCGACATCCCAATTAATAACGAATATAATGATTTTGGTATTCTAGAAAGCTGCCATTCAAGGCACCTAACGTCCTTGTCAAATGACAAATCGGATTCCCTTTTATCCTCAGAAGAAAGTATGGAGCCAAACTTTCCTTGCCTATCTAAATCATAAAGGGATTTCTGATTAGACTTACATATATATACACAATAATCTTGCACGCTTTATTTTTAATTTCTACAAACATTGTTTAATTAAGATCCAAGAGAAAAATAAAAGCCTTTTTGGGGTCTATTTTGTTTGTTTTAGAAAAAATATCTACAGCAATTAAATTCCCAGTTATCAGATAACAACACGAGTATCTGTACACTTATCACCTCTTAAGTAGAGCTAAGTCTTCCCTATTTTACAGGGATTCCAGTTTCAGAATAATGGTTTAGATTTGATACAACAATCCTGTTCCATCATCTCATTTCGAGTCCCACTGCTACAGACGTGAGCAGTGAGTGATGGACTTCTATGGAAAAATGTCAGTAAGTCCATCTTCCCACTCATTCAAAGAATCCTTTTTAATTTTCATTTTTGTAAAGGGCTACTTTGAATGGAAATTAGAAGCAAGGGACTAGGAACTCCATCCCCCCAGTCTATTCTGTACTCAAAGAATAATCAAGTATTGTAAAGCAGCAACTATGTCACTGAATCTTAAAAACAAAATCCCCACTGTGTGCGAAGAACCACAGAGAGAAAAATCTCCATTGTTGGCTATTAAAATAAAAGTATTTCCAGAATTTAGTAAGAGGATATCAAAAGGAAACAGGCTTTTGTCTCCTATAGGAAAAATATAATGTAGCAGCTACAAAACAACTCTCAGATCTTGTCTTTTGTGTACAAAACCAAGAAAACCTCAGAGGAAATTACTTCCAGAAACACCAGTAAATGCTGAAATGCTTCTCCAGTGGAGAGCAGGATACAAATCCTTATTCTTTCAGGTCACTGACACACGCCCAAGGAGACCCTACACCAGCATAACCCTGAGACACTGAAATCTCAGGAGCACTGCTTTTCTGTCATGGTTAAACGAAAGCTGCTGGTGGCAGTGAGCCTCCTGATAGGTGCAGGTTCAGGTAACTGTGCATAACAGCTACTGTCAGCCTGGTGCATTCATTTACTAGAAAGAGAAAAAAAAAACAAAGAGTACTTTACCCAGAAAAACATGAAACAAAGAAAAGCTATTTTTAAGGACCTATTTCTCGTTACCATTACAGCTCGTGAAGCCTCAGCCTCCCATCAGCACTGCCTTCAACATCCCATTGGGAAACCCAGGACCAGGAACAGAGAGGCGAGAAAGGGAAAACACCCAGAATAAAGCTGAACTTCCTTAGCTGCTTAAAATGCTAGAAAATACAGATCATTTCAAATACTTTCTTATTTATGACGGTTATTTTGCACACTTCTGTCTAATAAATTCAAGAATGCTTCAGAAACAATAAGGTTTCACCCACTCTGAGCAATGCTAAAGGAAAGATTCCTTCAGCAGATGCCCAAGCAAGGAGGTAGGAAAGCACCAGGTACCCTTCAGCTTCCCTACAGAGCATCTCTGCATCACCACAAACTCACTGTACAGCTCATCTCACAGAAGTACCTGTAATTGATGTAGCCTTTGCTTGTGTGTCCTTTCCATCCTTCCCATATTGAAATGCAGTGCAGCTAGGCATACCTGTATTTACCGTGCGTAGGCTGACAGAGGTGAAGCAAAAGATAGCTGAAAGATAGCTAAATAAATAAGAGCCAAGAACATGCATCCTCTGTGTTCCACAAGACATGGTCAGAGCTATCAGAGTGGCTGTAAACTGACAAAATAATCCCTTTGGGGGTGCAGTCCTGTATGCAGGCAGTGACCCACAATGACATAAATACCCATTAAAAAAAACAATCCCCAACTAATTAACAGGATAATCTGCAGCTTTTAACAGAATGAAGAATGCCCAGGCAGAGGTGCAACAGTGATGCCTGGTGGCTTTGAAGAGTTATGTCATCAGATTAGCAAGCGACGCTTGTGGTTTTTTTTGTTTTTGTTTTTGTTTTAACTCTGTATTTATTTGTTTGGTGGGGGTATTTTTGCTTGTTCGTTGGTTTTTAGGAGGAAGAAATTTGTCTTAGGTGGTTTTGGTTGTTGTTTTGGGGCTTTTTTTGTTTTAATAGCAGTTCAATTTTTGCAAGTCTGGAAAAAGATGAATTCAGGAAAATCTATACAGCTACGGAGGTGACGCAGGCAGGAAGAACTTGGAGCTGCCAGCACTGGCCATCAGCCTTCACAGCATGTTTCTGGAGAAGGAAAGATGGATGAGAAGGTTGGCTGCTGACAGAGCCACACAGAAGAGCGATGCTAGATATCACCCTGCCTTCGGGTTGTATTTGCACTAATCTGGACTTGTAACATACTTGTGTGCATATGTGCCAACATGCAGCCACAAAGCATCTTAAACCCTGAAGCTCCCGCACCCAAGTGCCAGGGCACAGATTCTCATTCACATCTCTCTCACAGGGAGTATCCTTGTACCCATCCACAGCAGATGATGTAGACTTTTGCTGGGCCTATTTCTTGCACCATGGTACACATTTAAGTTTAGAGACTGAGCTACCCCCAATCCCAGAGAGCTTTCCTCAAAAGAAAGGGGCTCACCAACAACAGGCCAGTAGTCAGCAACAAGCAGTAACGATAGAAAGGAGCATAAGTGGAATCACAGTGGCCCTGGCTGGAGGCTCTGCTTGCAGCTCTAAGGTACCAAGAAAGCAAGAGGCAGTTGTGACACCACCTGCATCTTCCAGCAGAGCTGGGTGCTGCTCCTGGGAGAGGGCTATGCTCAGCATTAACTGTACCAACCTGGGAACTGCTCACACGTGCTGGGAAGTAAAGGGCAGGATGGGCCCTTGTAGATGGACATCAGCCTTCCACCTGCACTGTGTCCTTCAGCAGGACACCAGGTCACTGCGAAGCCCTGCTGACACTTCTGCCCCAGACAAGCACAGGCAGGAACTACAGCCTTTCCAATGGCAGTTCAGCTCATTCCTTTTTGGAGCATTGTTTTATAGCAAACAGGTCTTTCCAGACAAGCCCTGTTCTGTTCTAGATCTACTTGAGCCCGTTGCCTGTGGCATTTTATGGCATTTAATAACCTTTTTTTTTTTTTTTTTTTTTTTTAATAAAGATACAGCCAAGCTCAGAAACACTTGAAATAATCCAAAAGACCAGTCTCATACTAACAGAGCAGAGGAGCAGACCACGAAAGCATCCTTTACACATCTGCTCTGCTATGGGCCCTATAATTCCAGCGGTATGAGAAATTCTTTTTTTTTTTCCTCCCATCTTCTTCCACCTCTCTTTTTTCTTCCTTGCAAAGCCATCCCTCGTCCACAAAAACTTGCATCAGATTTGCAGGAACAAAACTGCAAATTACTAACTACATAGAGCAAAAAGGTGAACAAAAGTAATTATGCCAAAAAGCAAACTAAATCTCATCAGTTAACCACAAACAGGTCAAGTTTTAGTGATGTAACCAAAATAGCAAAACAGTGTTACAAATATCACAACTGATACAAAATTTAGAGAGAAATGTGCTGGGAACTCTTCATTCATTTCTGTTGCTGACTTGTAGCCCAAATTGTGATTTATCCTACAAATGCTGGGAAACATCGTTTCCTTGATTGTACTGACAGAATAGGTAGAACCAGAGCTACTCCTTCCATGGGAGCAATGGCAGAGCAAACTAAGAAATATGACTCAACTGTGGCACTCTAATTCCCAAGCTCATAGAAAAGAGGTCTGGGCAGGAGTTCAAGAGGTGTGCCAGCCAATCTTTGTCTTTTTTAATAGGAGCAATTATTCCGACATCATTGTTGATGAACACTTATGAAAAGGTTAGACACAGCTACCTCGGTGGCAACATCGGTTCCTCTGAGCACTCTTTTTCAGCTCTGCAGATGTTATGCTGATGCCAACATCATTGCTTCAAAACGGTACATGTGTCAGAATGAAGTGCCATTTGAAAAATGTAATTTCAGTTCTTGTTAAAAAGGCTCTTCATCTTTCTGTTTAAATGCCTACTTCTTTCTTCGTTATTCATATATGGCACGCCAGTTACATTTTATCTGAACAATTCATCTGGTTCTCAAGTCAGATTTATAGTATAAACTTGAAATTGTAATAAAAAATACGTGGAAGATGTCACTCAAGTTGATTCCATTGCAGCGTTTTAAACATGGTAGCAAATCAATTCTGCAACCCGACCTCATACAGGCAGCCCCAGCGAGAAGTAAAGAGCAATGACATTGGTAAACTGTGCTGGGAACCCAGAGAGGGCACATTAACTCTGATCTGCATAACCAGGAAGGTCACAACAAATGCATTTTTAAATGCAGCTTCGTAATATACATTAAACAAAAATATATCAGAGTCAGAAAACTGCATTTAAAAAAAAAATAAAGTCTGCCATGAAAAGGAGAGAGAGTTGCTTTATGCGATCAGAACTGCTGTAATATCTTTTCAACTGCTATAAAATAACAACTAACCTTGCGATAGTTTGCTTGTTACAGTTCCTGCCCCCCCTTTTTTTTGCAGATTATTCAGAATATTTCAGCTTCAGGGAAACTGTCCTCATCATCTTTCTTTCCACGTGGAACCAGCTGAAAGATATTCATGAAAGATTCACTAGGGCCAATTTTCTATGAGTATAAGCAACAGCAACATCAATATTTCAATGTCTAGAAAATGTGGCTATTCTCTTGCCTCGAGTAAATTGTTAGAAATCATTGTATTTTAATGAATTCTCAATTTCCAGACAGATTCTGCAGGTACCTCACTTATGAAAATTCATAGAGAGAGTTTTTTCTAACAAACATTTGGGGACAACGAATCTGCTAAAGTTTCAGAATACACCGATGGAGGTGTAGGTAAAAATGCAATGCTGATCTTTTCATGGCAGTCCTTGCAGACTGCTGGTTTCCCAGGCAGTTTCAGCTGTCACAGTTGCTTAGAGTCCACTGAGCTGTTTTTAGTTACTCATTCAAATATTCATAAGAACCGAGGGCTGCTGTTTGCTGTCTGGTAACAACTTCATTTTCTGCTCATCCTGAGCTCGTCCTTGCGGGCTGCCTCTTCCCCTTCAGATTGGCTTGCCATTGCCACGTGGCCATTGAAGGGTAATGGAGTTTCCCTGGGAGCAGTCGAGAGAGGCATGTTCTACCTTTTATCTTTGCTTGGCTGGACAATGAAAATAATTGCAGAAGACAGTTATGGATTACCAAAGAGACACGTGAAATGATCAAACCTATATCAAGCACCAGTTTCTCTGCTAGAGAAAGCACATCCTTTAATTATTTACCTTGTGGGACACTCACACCTCAGGATAGTCACATTCTGGTGCAAATATTTACTTAACAATATTGTACTCAAGCACAGTAATGAAAATAGGTGTAATTTCACGTAGCGTTCTCAGTAAAGGCCGATGGACTGTGACATTTCCCCACATGGGGAAATCACTGGAGTGCAATGCTTCTATTATTTCATTAAAAGTCCTGCTAAATAACCCTTCAGGGCAGTACAGTTTTGCATTTTTAGCTCAAGGAAATAGCTGAAGAGAAAGCCACAACTAGCACCAGATAATAACAGCATGTTGTAGACTAAGACAAAATTCCAGGTAAAACACAGGAATACCAGACACGCTTCAATTAGACCTGTAATTACAGGAAGCTCTGCAGCATGCTGCGGTGAATGAGGCTGCTTCCACTCTGCCGGGTGCTTCCAGAGTCGGAAGAGAGCAGAAATCCCCGGCACTGCACCTGACCATCTGCAGAACGGCCTCACTGCTGCCCTCTTGTCTCCGTGCTCCAGCCCTTCCCCAGCAAAAGTGCTTTGCCTCAGCTTACAGGCATCTATCTCCAGAATAACCTTCCTTACGGAAGACAACGTGCCCCATCTGCTCCCCCTCTCCGTGCAATTGCTACTCAGAACACAGGCTTTAGAAAAGGGAGTTTTAAATAAATGTAACAGATGAGCATTTCCCTGGGTATCGCTTAAATCACTGCTGTCACTTTTGGGGTTTTTGTTTTTCACTTGGTTTGGGTTGAATGGATTTTTGGCTTTAGTGTTTTTCACTTTTAATTTAATGCTAGTGTTTCATGGAGAAAAGGTTTAATTTCTGTCAATGCAACATACAGGATATATAGGAACTTTAAAGACCACCCTTTTAATTATGCTCTCATGCCATTTTCTTTAAAGATCATGTATTTCAAGGCTCAGATTGAAGGTCTTTATTTACACACTTACTGAACTTAAGCACATAATTGCATTGGACAGCAGTGAAGTCTTTTGGATAAGCTACACTAAAGGACAGAACAGGTACAGCATAAATCTTTTCTATCTGTCCCATTCTACTTCACATCCAAAGAGGAGGAGGGAAAGAAAAAACCCACTACAATCTGGCAGGTTAGGCACAAAACATTGTTTCCTAGCTGGTGAATGATAAAACCATCTTTGGAATTAAGTGGGGAGAGGGGAAACAAAAAGCCTTATAGCACCATTTATTTACATTAGAGAAACACTATCACAGAGACTGTTAAGGTACTGTCAGTGTTTCTATTATGATCCCATATTTTAAAGGCTAATAACCTGGCCATGAGAAGTCACTTTTAAAATTGAATCCAGAATACAGACTGCATTTAGCTGCAGTCTGTTTATTATTGTCACTGGTGGATACCAAAATATGTCAAATACTACAGCACAAAAAAAATTGAACAGCTACAGCTAAATCAAACCTAAGTGCATTGATAAGCTAGTCTATCAGCATCTCAAGCTGAAGTCACTCAAGCATCCCTCCTTCCATTGCCTTTAACACAGACATTTTAGAAGTATGATACATTTTATCTGTTGTTTTCTTTTTATTCCAGTTGTTACTATAGATTCCATTCAAGATCAAGAAAACAGTCTGAATGAGCAAACCACGCAAGAGCACTGTAACATATAGGAAAACAAATATGAAGAACAAGCAGCTTCTGCAGCACCTGCACAGCCCGTTTGTTTCTTCGTGGAGAGACAGAGCAGGAGTTGTTTGTTGGAGCTGGGGACATAACTCCACAGATTCTGACCTTTCCTGAAACCCTCAGCCTGCCCCCCTGACTAGTTTGCCTTCCAATGCTTCTCCTTTTCAAGGCTTCTGAAGAGCAAAGGTTAATGAAGTAATCTATGACTGAATGCTAACATATGCTACGTATGTCCAGAAAAATGCACATCCCATTTTTTACATTTTTCTGGAAACAACTATGGTCTCTTATAGCTGCAATTTTGAAAGAATGCAATTATGGTATAGGATTTCAGCTACCTTTGGGCTGAGGCCTCTGGAGACAGACAAAGAATTAGTGTACTGCTGTGAGATACATTTGCGAAATCACGTTCCTCTAGCTCTTCTAAAGCGGAGTACTCCCCCTCTGCTAAAAATCCTCTTCTCTTCTGTTTGCAAAAGCATGTTTACCATCTAAAGGCTTACTTGCAGTTTCTAACAATCAAAGTCTAGGTCACCTAAATGGGCATTGGCTAACAGAACAAAAAACTGCTCTGCGGATGACAAAAAGTGTGAACAGGAAAGCAAGCAGGAAGGCAGCAGATGGGCGGTGCACTGCAAAGCAGCAGCTCTGTGCAAGCAGGGCTCTGCACTGCTGCTGGCTCTGTGCTGCATGCCCAGCTAGGACGTGAGCTGAGATAAAACATGAGCAGGGAGGCCGGACCAAAGGCAGCTGGGCAACTGTAGATGACAAGCATACCTAAACATGCCTCTTCCATCCTGAGCAGACTTGGCATGTGTTAAAATTAGTGCCATTTCGATACTTCTCTCAGCACGCCTCTAATGGTCCAGAGATGGATTAAGCTCACTTGCAGCAAGACTGTCCAGTGTTTTGTCTCTCACTGCGGAGCCGGCAGGATGACCCAGGAATGCATGTGTCCTAGAGGCCCTACTTGAGGGTGGTTTAGACCCATCTTACAGACAGAACAGAAAGGTGAGAAGAAACTTCGGGTTCAAGGTCATTGATCATAATAGTCTGAACTTCAGCCACCAAAGCCATCCACTCTGTAGCCAAAGGGTCCCTAATAACTATTTTAGCTTAGCTAGAGTTTCAGCATTCATTCAAGTTTACTGACAGCACTGATGTTTCTGCTATCTAACAAAACAAAGTCAATTACTATCATTATACTGATGAAACTTCAAGTCAGATCCTTAGCGACATTTTGTTCACATGAGATGGCAGAGTAACTTCAGGAGTTTGAGGTCATCATGCAGGAAACACACAGCCATTACAAGCAGTGGGTTGGCTGTCCTGGAGAGGGAAACTGACTGCTGAGGGCAGAGTATCTTCATAACACCCCAGAGAGCAAACCCAACACCTAATAGGGAACTAAGGCAAAAAAAAAGAACACTAGCTATCTTTCACCAAACAGCACCACAAACTGCTTGAGCACCTTGCCATGCTTCAGCCTGAAAGACATCAGGATAAAGGCTCACCACCTTAGCAAGGAACAATGTCCATCCCTTTCACTCACTCAAGTACAGCACAACATATGTGCAACAACAGTCCTTCCTGCAGCCTCTTCCTGCATCCCCAAGAGAATCATTTTTTACCAGCAGCAGCCTGGGAAACATTCTTTTGTTCTTTTCTAATGTTTTAACTAAGAAATGCAAGATTATGCACCAGCAAGATCTCTAAAAATTTATATGCAAGAATATTATTCATATATAAAAATTTATATGGAAATGTAAGCTTCATAAAAGTCTTCTCATTGATAAAAATGAGAATGCATGCTACTATATATGAAGACAGGAACTGCCATAACATTTCTTTGTTTCTTATCTTGACAAAAATTAGAGTGTATTTCTTTAATATTTCCTTTGCTCAGTGCTGTTATTTGTGCAGCCAAGTAGCAGCACACTGGATGAGAGAAGCTTTGTATTACACAAGCAAGCACAAGAACATGAACCCATTCTGCCTTGTGAACTTTCCACCTAAAATTTACTTGAACAGCATGCTCATGGGGAAAAATATACTGGCAGTGTTTTAGTATCTAATTTGCAGGGAACAGATATATCAAAATGCGTACAACGTTGTGAGCAAAAACAGGGATTATTTTTTTTACTAAACAATAGAAACAGTGACAGAATAATTACCAAACCTTCCCGGTTAGTAAGGATCTCTCTTTAAAGGGTGAATTACTACATCAGGAGTGAATTACTGCAGCTACATTTGTTTTTTTTTTTCCCCTATGTATTTTGTCTTGAATGGGCACTACCTCGGCACAGCATAAGGCTTTTAACAAAAAAACAAACCTGCAGTACATGGAACACTCCCAGAAACACTGATTGCATGGGTCGGACTGCCACCCCTTTGCTGCCGTTCAGCACAAATAGCCTCACGGAGAGCAGCACTTGCTGAGTACAGGGCACACAGTGGGGCCGGCCGGTGCCACAGAGCTGTGTAAGGGTGCAGGGGCTGAGCCTGCACTGCGCTCACATCTCCTGCAGGGCTGGATATCGACGTCTGGAGCTCAGTGTATGCACAAGACTGAGCTGTGCTACAGAGCAGCCCGCAGACCCCACAGTCCTGGCCCGCAGCACAGAGCGCAGGCACGCAGCCACCCGCCAGCCGATTGTCTGGGCAACAAAGGGTTCGCTTAGCAGCAGAAAACGACACCAAAAAAAGAAACCAACCCACTGGTTTCTCTCAGTGATCATTAAAATAACATTCACAGTGAGCACGGTTGGTTCTATTCTTGGTGTGAAAATACGCTGTGTAGAAACATGACATTTTCTAACAGTGTCAGTAGATCCTATGGCACTCCCTGACCCAAAGCAAACATTTCATTCTTCCTCCTGTGCAGAATTTGTCAGCAAAAGCTGAAGGATTTTCAACCCAATGACTCTAACTGGAATAATGTGTTCTTCTCCCCACCCTGCACACCTTTCCCACATCCAGCCCGATGCTTAAACACATTTCTCTAATGCAGAGGATGCTTTGAGTGACTTCTTGTTTTCCCAGGGCTGAGCACTTGTCCCACGGGCCGCCCCAGCCACACGCACCGTTTCCCCCTGCAGCACCGGGTATGGGGAGGGCGAGCAGATCTCTGATCTACTTCAAGCCTAAGCACACACAACAGCCAGCCTTGCTGAAGTTGGTTAAAGCCACTTTTTGAGGGCTGCTCATCAACTAGTCCCCGCCATTCCCCTGCAGCAGTTAATCTCCTGCGAGGTGCACCTGACACACAAATGAACGTACGGTGGTGCTTCAGCCCCCACCTCGCAGCACTGCCCCGCCTGCGGCTGACAGCGGGGACGGTGACGCTGCTGAGCTGGAGCCAGGCGCAGGACGAGCCGCCGTGCCACAGCATTAGCCCTGATGTGGTGGGACGAAACGGAGCCGGGCCGTCGCCAGGGGACAGGGCAGCCCCACATCGACGCTGTGCGGGGAACGGCTCCCCCAGCAGGAGGAGAGCTTCGGGAGGATCTATTCTGTTTGCTATCGTCTGGCCCGGTACCTTTCTAGTTCCACCCATAGCTCCTCATTTCTGGGAGACTGGAGGTTATTTACATATTTCACAAGAACCAAAGAGCAGGTGGTTTTTTTTGGGTTTTTTTTTGTTTTTTTTTTGTTTGTTTGTTTGTTTGTTTTTGTTTTTTTAAAAGCATCTAGCAGAAGGCACGCCATTACCTCCATAAGTCATACGCACTACACAGGATGAGCTTTTCCACATTTCAAAGTAGCAACAGAATTCCCAAACAAGAAACAGCAAATTACCATTGGGATGAGTTTTATTATTCCAAGGGGTGTTTTTCAGCCACAGAGCACTGTGGGTTGCCCAGGTGTGATGTGCTGAGGTGAGAAGAAGAGCATCGATATGGACAGAAAAGACATTTGCTCTGGAACAGCAGCGACCCAGGTTTTCAGAAGCAAGGAGGACTTCTGTAAAATTACCTGTGTGTTCTTAGGTTTGTCTTTCGTACTTCAGTTAAATTCCACTGCCTTTCATCTCATTCTAAGCTGTTCCACCCAGATTCAGAAGAGACTTCCCTTCATTTTGCACACATTGGATTACGCCGTTCTCTCACTTTTGTGTTACCAAACCCAGTCTCAGCTGAATAGATGCAAGAAACCTGATGAGAGACCATCTGCAGACAGCTCACCTTAAGTAATCACACCTCTCAGAGAGCTGAACATCACAGCAGAAGTTTGTTTTACAAAGGAGATTCAGCACAAAATAGTACTCTGAAAAGAGCCTTGGAGACCCTCACTTTGGTATTTGTATGCTGCTCATTGAGTATTTTACCACTGTTGCCCTCTGTGCCACCTCCTAAAGGCATTACATGGTCACCAGTTCTGTCCTTTTACAGACCAGCTCAGTCTTCATCAGAAAGCATTCCATCAGCTGAATATTTCAAAGTTTTCATTACCACCATAAGGAAGCATTAACAGTGATAAAATAATCAGTCAGCAAAAATTCTATTACTTCTCTTTTAGTGAATGTGATCGTTACATCCTCACTCAAAAGTCCCTCATTTCCTGAGGGATCAGAACAACTATTAGCTGAAAAGCACAGAGCAGGTACAACTGACACCCATTTAGTGCATAATCCCATTGCCATAGAGAAACCCCGCTGAAATCACACCCTGAATAGCTGTTCAGGGAGGTGGTTCAAAGCGTTCTTGCTTTTGTTCAGATTAAGAACAAAAGGAAGTGTAACAGAGAAAGACGGTAGCCTTATAACACAACCCTTTTCTTATGCTTTCTCTCGCATTTTGTCATTCTGTGCATTGAAAGTTTATTATTTTAGCTAGATTACTTAAATTGCACAGTGTTCTTTAAAAATGGCTCTCCATATTTCTCTCCATGGGTTACTTTGAAGCACAGCATGTCTATTCTTTTAAACAGGTTCGCTCTCTTCACAGGTGTTCATTAAAACCCTCTCAACTCTAATCCCCTTAGCACTGAGGTATGCAGCTTTCATAAAGGCCGTGTGCCAAACCAGCACTGCCAAACTGTTCAGTGCTGTAAAATGCAGGCTCTCAGAAAGAATTTCTTCAGCTGTCTTAAAGACCACACGTGCTCATCCTGTAACAAATACTGACCTACTTTGTTATCCTGCTTTTAAAACGGCCCTTTGTTTTCGAGGCTTGCAGAGGAAGAACAGCCACTCCAGACTGCAGTCAATTCACATCTCTAGTTGCTGGCGAGAGCACAGGTTGGAAAACCCACCGCCCTATAAATAATAGAGGCGATGCTCTCAGCAGCTCACTTACTGAAAAACTGACTTCACAGGCAAGAAACACTGAATGAACAACCACCTTTTTCAATGCTTTCGTCAATATCCTTTGCAGAACATGTAACACAAAAGTGTAAGCTCCCATTCATCACCCTTCCCAAACTTTCCCAGCCTCAGCCCAGGTTTGGCAGCAATAGGCTGGGTCCCCATCAGCAAACACAGAGGCAGATTGGGAGATGAAAGTAGCAGGCACTTAGGGCTCCTGCATGTGCCACTGCAACTCTGCGCTTCCAAGTGTTCATAATTCAACAGACACTCACAAATCTTGGTGAAACGTATTCCCTGTAGTCAGCACCAGGAGGCAACCCAGATCAGCTTCCAAAACAACCCTTTGCAGCGCACATAGGGACACTCTGAGCTCTTTGAAACAGGGAATTTGTCTCATTTGAAGCACTTTGGGCACACTTCTTTGAAGACGTTGCTTAGCAAATACTGAATACATTCTTCTAATTTAGGGAAACAAAAATTCGTTTTACCAACAGAGAGATGGAATGCAGAGAGATTGCTAAATTGCTGGTAGGAAATAAAAAGAGAAAGAATGCCTATTCATATCTCCTTCGTGCACAGGAAGAACAGCAGTGATCTGACATGGCATCTCACTGTCAGCATGTTCTTTCTGCTCAGTGATAACTATGAAGAAGGATTCAAAAGAAAACTTCAATACAGAGACTAGCATTTCTCCAACCCCAGGGCTACCTACCAATAGAGATGCTCAGGACTTGGTGTCACAGACATGATTTCTACTTGGTCTGGTCACTGAAACAAGTAAGATAAAACTGTGATGTAATACTAACGTACAAATGTACTTTGGACAGCATTAAATAAATTCAGACACAAGAACTGTTCCTGTTGGAAAAACTTCACTGACAACAACTGACTCTTCACTATATTTTCATACAACCCAAGAAACTTCTCAATTGAAACAGAATCATTATTCATTCTGCATTGCATTCTTTTAGATGCACACGTAAAATAAATATAGCCAGTTACTGTATAACGCTACCAAATTCACACAAGTTGAATTCCCAGTTCTATGAGAACGCTTTAAAATATTGCTATCTTACTATATCCACAGAATAGAGAGAATTGACATTTTGGTCTCTTAAATGTTGCATAATACTGCAGGTCAAGAGAAGATGAATATGTTGGTTTTGAAGAGGGCTGTTGTGCTCTAGTATTTCCTGTAAGAAACAAGCAATTGACATTTTAGAACTCCATGTATTTCATGGACATTTTGCCATAGGCTCCTTAAACTCAGACAAATGGGTGCACTTCTCATTATCAGCTTCTGTTTTCCTTTGTGCACTGATAAACTAGTCTCCATATGACTGTGTGTACAAGGGAATAAAGCAAAATAAAAAGCGAACAAGCAAGCAGTGGGGGATACAAACAAAACTTTCTGAATTTGACTATATTAACTAAAAAAGAAGATTTTAACTACTACAACCTTTAAGAAAACAATCCAAGGCAAACAGTTCTTTTTACTCTTGATGGGAATAGTTCCAACTAAGAGAAAACATTGATTTTGCCAAGACAGCTTTGCAGCATAAAGTGCAGAACAGTACCTGCTAGCCAACAGCCTGCATTACGCTCCAGCACAAATAATAATGCAGCAGGGCTCTTGTATTAAGGACTGCCCTAACCAGGTCAGGGTTTTGTACCTCACCCTTCAGTAGTTTTTTCTGATTTTGTCTATTTAATCTGATTATTGAATTAAAAGTGTGAAACCATCAATCCAACAAAAGTAAAATGACTGTTCCTTAGCACTGCTAGTTCACAGAGCTCACATTCATGAGTTTTCTTCCCAGTTTTGCAGATTGTAGAAGTACATAAACATGCTAGGGTTCTTGATGCTAAGCCAAAACATAGCAAAAAATACTTGAGTAGCTCTTTGCTTCATCAAAACTCACATCTTTTCTAACTTAGAAATATGCATGTTGGTTTTGCTTCTCAAAAAACTATACTCAGTCTGCTTAAAGTGATCCAGAATTAATTGAAAAATTGGGTAGGAAAAGCTCTCTACACAACAATCCACTCATTTAAAAAAAAAAAAAACAACAACATTAGTATAGAAGAAAAATCCTCTAAATGATAGAGCTTGATAGGCCTCTAATTTCTAATAAACACATAGAAAATGACTTGCCTCTCTTAGGCAATGAGTTTGAATCTATTATAAAACTGCCGATAACACATTTTCCAGATAAATGTGTTCCA
Organism: Phasianus colchicus; assembly: GCF_987193195.1. Taxonomy (NCBI): domain Eukaryota; kingdom Metazoa; phylum Chordata; class Aves; order Galliformes; family Phasianidae; genus Phasianus; species Phasianus colchicus. The sequence continues at coordinate 8,608,057 of NC_143445.1, forward strand.
AATTAGAAGAAGTATTCATGTCATGGAAGGGCTTATTTATTTATTTGCACCAATTACTTCTGAAACCAAACTGCATCTACTTCTCATTCTCATCTCATTAACACAGGGTTATCAATCAGTGCAATGTGTGATGGTATTTGACATATGATGGTCTAAACACACAAACTTAAGCAAGATAAAATACCAAGCCACTACCCTTCTACCTGGAATTTTGTTGCTGATATTACTGTTTTAATTAACTGAATTTTGTTACTTGAAATGATATCTTTTTCTTTCTTAATATCTTACTGAACAGCAAATTAAACCATATCTCTGCTATTAGCATAAATTAAACAAACTGACCCTTACGCTCTATTCAAACAGAAAATATGGACTTAAAAATATTTAAGAAAGCAGCAGCTATGGATTCTGATGCTCTGTATAATTTGATAGATTATTTTCAGAGCCTCAGGAATCAAAGAAAAGTAGCTTTATATGTATCACTTAAGTGTTACATTCCAATTATTGACCAGTTGTTTCTTGTTCAGCAACAGAAGCACAGAAAAAACAAACAGCCTTCAGTAGGATCAGAAAAAAGTAATATGTACATCTTATTTACAAAGTGAATGCAAGCCTCGTACAGTGCTCAAATTCCATGTGCACCTTCAGATTAAGAGCTAAAGTGGTCTAACATGGAATTTTGACTTTCTGTAAGGTCATTCCTTCAGAGAGCAAATTTTACTTATGGTACTAAAGTATAATCTCAAATCAAAAACAGCATCTGCAGCAGATTTCTGTTAGACCCCAGGATAAACAAATATGGTACTGTATGGGTTAACTTCCAGACATATTCTGCTTACACAGGGAACCTGGTGTTTTTGTGCTCAGGGAACGATCAAGTGGGAGTCATCAGCTCCCCAAATCTGTATCTATTGGTTAAAACAAGGACAACATATGCATCAATACTGTGACTATTGATTTTGTCAGATTAAATGCCCAATTTCTAAGAAATTTGTACACCTTTACTGTCAGGTATGTCAACAAATTTTGCAGTTCTTAAACAGAAAATCAGGGTTTAGAGAACGAATCCTTCATAAAACAGCACTCTCGATTCATGCCAGTGTACAAGGGCTGCATGGTAGAGCATGCTTGCTAGCAACTCACACCCTGGCAGCTTAGGACGTTTTTTGCTTAGGACATGCTTTCCAAAGATATTCCATTAATTTTTATAGAGGAAATTTGCACTTTCACACCAATGCAAGAAAACCAAACCAGTCAACCTTTGGCTAAAGCAGTTACAACTTTGCCTAAAGAAACAGAATATTCACTATGTGGCATGTATGGCCAGAAAGGGAGAATAAAGGCATCTCCCCCCACAGGCTGCAGAAAATTACTAAAAAACCAATATATTCTCTACATGCATCTTCCACAGTTTTTACTTTTTTTTTTTTTTTCTTTTTTTTTTTTTTTGCTTCTCTGCACTTCTGACACACATGGTGGAGCACAAGTGGGCTCCTTGGAATCTGTTCTACAGATAGATAATTGTTTCAACGGGCTCCAAGAGAGCCTGGAACTAATCTAAAGCTGGATACCTTCAGATTTTCTATGGACTGCTTTTCTAATTACAGCAGGAATAAACATTTTCCTCCTGGCACTTTCCCACCAAACACGATAGAACTACAAATTCTAATGTCACCGTCCACTCATTCTGCATAATCTCATCCTTGAAGCAAGAGAGAAAATCATCATGTGTTTCATTTAGCATAAACCAAGCCTTTCCTCCTTCTATACATCAAGTAGGTTTGCTCATTATCTCCCCTGATCCTAAAGAATTACTGAACTTGTTTATCAAAAACACTTGCTATTGTGAGATCGGAGCTTGCCTGCTGGCAGGAATCAGCAAACATTGGGCCTTTGATAGAACAGTTTCCCCCCATACTTCTCAAGTCAGCAATGACAGCAGCTCTGCCACCTACCACACGAAGCACCAGGACAGGGTCCTTCACTGTCTTTGTCCAAGCTGAGCTGTCTGAAGAGAACCAGATTCACCCTCCACCTTCTGAAGACAAGCAGGCAGAAAACTTGTTTTCTACAAGAGAAAAAAGAATTGGAGTTAGCCTTGCTACTGACTGGTGCCAACTTCAGCCAGGCCACGCAAACTCAAACAGCAGTGTGTGTGGGAAACCAGGACAGAGGGAAACTATTAGTCAGCTCATTTCAGCAGAATGTAGTAGTATTTTGGTAAAGATATTCTATACTCCCCGCAGCTGCTAAGACATGCTCTCCCAGAGCTCCAACTCTGCACAGCACTTGCTGACAAGTCCCAGCTCCTCAGACTCAGTGCAGTAGGATACCCAGTCTTGCAGTCCCACTGCCTGCTGCTCCCCAGCTGCCAGCCAGCAGCACAAATGCCTTCACCCACAGCCCTGAGATGCTGTGCCTGGCTGTCACCCAGAGCACCCAGCTCCACTCTGTGCAGGGGGAAAAGCATTAGGAAGCGACTCTTCCCTACAGATACACTCCTCAAAAAAAAAAAAAAAAAAAAAAAAAAAAATCACATTTTTGGATACATTTATCTTTATGCCATCAGAGCCCACAGGGGGCAGAGACTCAAATGATTGCAAGGCAGTTACTCTCCTCTCTGTGTGGCCTGCAGCCAGGAATACACTAGCCCCACACCAATATTTTGCTTCATTTGAAGCAAGCTGCAGTTTGACCAGTTCTATTCTTTAAAGGCAGGGATTTGCTGGTTTTAATCTGTTCCAGGCAGCAAACGAATTAAAAACAAACATCAATTTTGCAAGTTTTCTTGGATTGTCTTAAAAATTAACCCTCTCTCTGTGTTCCTACCAACCTAGATCCCACACACTAACAGCCTCACTTAAGACCTCCCATCTCCCTAATTCACCTGCCCTCTAATCCACCAGACCCCCAGCATGTAACACCCCAACTAGAAAAAGCCTCTAGCCAACATCCTCTGAGATATGTGAGTAACTTTCAAAGTGTTAAAATTACCAGTAACTAAAGCATTTCAACAGCCATTTTAACTATTTCTTCTGTATTTAGACATGTTGTATTAAACATAATAAATATTAAAATTCAAAAAGGGAAAGAGAAAGAATGCTACCAAAGAAAAGGATGGCTCTATTCCATTGGAGTTATACAGAATTCTCTCTGTAAGAGAATTTATGAAGATAACCCTTATTCTCAGAAGTAAGGCTGCTAACAGGGCTCACAAAGCTGTCTGTGGCTAGAACACAGACATCCTTGCTCATCCTTGTTTTTTGGCTTGATAAAGTCACATATATACAGAATGAGTTCTCGCTCGTCCTCTGACACACTGCTGCAAAGGCTGCTAGTCAAAGGAAGAGAATAAAAAGGTGACTACACCTGCAGAAAGTAACAGAAAAGATAACTTCAGTTAGATGTCAGAAGCAGCTTTACAGCAGTGAAGATAACTGAGACCACCAAGAGACTGTACCATCACTGTCATTAGAGGTTTCTCACTGTAGCTGGAAGTACATTGCATAAGAATGCATTGCTACTCCCAATCCCACCCATCTGCAATTCCGTGTACCTACAGGTGATGCAGGAGCCACGGCTGTTAGCTAGTAGGCGTTATGGAGCATCAACAAGCATGACATGAAACACCACTGTGTTAATATGTGGTAACTCCGTAGTTCTGAGAAGTCCTGGGAAGATGTGGACTGAGGTGTGAGAACGAGGCAAACACACACCCATGATTTATGACTCTGCTCCATTTCTGCTTGCGCCTCATCCCAGCCTTACAGAAAGGTAAGAAAAGAGCGAACACGAAGGTCTGCACACTACATTACAGCTGCTATTTAATAAAAGGTTCTCAGTTTTATTTTAGTTACGTCAGCCGTCACTACAGTAAAATGCTTGAATAAAAAACAAGAGTCCAGCAGAGGACAGCAGAGGGACATAAACAAGCAAGAACCTGCACTCATTATAGCTTCAGTCTTTGAAAGAAACGAGATTTATTTTGCTGGAGGTTCTTAACTTCTAATTCCTTCAGACTCTGTGCTTCCCCTGTTTGGTCCTCACCTTGAGAAAGATAACTATGCTCCCACAGGCCTCTTCATCCCTCTCAGCATCCACAGGAGTTATTGGAAATTGGGCTTTATTACTATTATTTCATTTTAATTTCTTTAAAATAAATAAATAAATAAATAAATTTAAATCTCATCTTGACTCACACTCCAACCTGCAGCTGGGACAGCAGGAGGAGGATTTAGTCTGTTTGCCATTCAGAGATGGCATGCCAGAAAGTAGACGGCCAAAAGCACAGCCTGCGTAAAAGCGTGAGCAAACGCTTGCTGAAAGCCCCTGCATCCAGCGGTTACCTCCTTTGCAAGTCACATCAACTTAAACAGGATCGCGGAGAGAGTACGGCAACATGAGGAGTGCAGCGTTCCCAGAACAGCCCATCGCTGAACGCTAGGGAGCAGCGTTTCTCCAGAAACTAAGAACGCTGACCGACTGTTTTGGTTTTTCGGTTTTTGGGTTTTTTCACAGCACCTCACCGAGAAAAGCCATCAGGTGTCCGAGCGGGCTGGATCGAAGGGTGAGGCTGCAGGATGGCACAACCGCTGCTGGTCTGTGGGCAGGGCAGCTGCCAGCCTGGAGAGACCTGTATGGGACTTCAGCAAGGGCAGGAAAGGATGGTGCTGCCCGGAACAAGACTGACATACAACATCTGTCTCCAGAGACATGCAGAGCAGTGTGCAGCTCTGCTTCTGGAACCACAAGTCAGCAGGATGGCACAGCACCTGTAGTGCTGCACCACGATAACTCCCCTATCACTGTTCAAGAGGACTTTGGAAGGTACAGAAAGGAAAGACATGCCTCATTGTGTTAATGCAAAAGATGTTCTAGCCCAGAGGAGGTTATCCTTATACATGTGGTATGAGAGTCCATTGAAATACAACACATGAATGCACAGGTGTTAGCCACAGCCACACACATCGTTAACACAGTATTTTCTACAATGCTGCATGTCACCACTTAGACAAAGCTTCTGTGTAGATAAAATGGGTAATGCTGATAACACTTAGCACTCATTCTTTTCTTGCCTGAAGTACCCAATAGAAAATAGAAATCGTGCAAGTCCCAACAAGCAGTATTCTTTATTTCAGAGTTCCTGTCATCTCCTTGGTAGCAGAACTAATGAAACTCAACTCGCATCTTTCCTGTTCCACCCTACAAGGAAATAGAGAATGAAGCAAATATCTAATTTACATAATTTTACTTCTACAGTAATTACTATATGTGAAGAAACATTTACACTAAGAACCATAGCTATTTGGTTTGAAGTATGGAAACAGAAGATAAAAATGAGGTTCAAGGAAAGGGAAAGAGGTTTAATAAAATGTCTTGTCTCAGTTACTCGCAGAAACAGGGATGTTGGACATACTCATTTTTCAAGTTTCAAATTTAAACTTTTAATTAATTCTACAACTACAAAATAAACTTCTCTTACAGTCTGAATGCTTTATGCAAGTCCTCTTATGGCAAATGCAGATAGCAAAAACAAGCAGCTATTTTTTAAGTGTCGTGGGTTGTTTTTTCTTAGTGAAAGAAAAAAAAAAACAAACTAAGCTTCTTTTGTTATTTTCTTTCTCCTCCTGCTCAGCAATTTTTGTGCTGGATAGCAGATACTCTGAGCCCGAGCATCACTAATCTGTATTTATGTAAGTATTATTTTCTTCATTTACGATGGCATTTTAAACATTTCAGCTAGTGCTGATCAGAAAAAAAAGAGACAGTACACAACCACTTCTCCAGTGAGTAATGAAGATTTGGTTAAGTTAAAACATTCTGCAATAAATGCCTTTTCATACTTAAAAGACTGAAACATGTCACAGTTTGATTTTATGCAATAAGGAATAAATCATATCTGCTTTACCAAGATGTTCTGATAAGGGTGAAACAAAGAGTGCTTCAGTATTTCTTTTAGTATACATCTATTTTGCTGTGATTCAGAAATGCCATTTCTCAATAACTGTTAAATTTATTACATTCACAGAGTGTTTCATTAACTTCAAGGCATCCTAGCCTAGGACACAGAAACACAGAAGAACTTGGAAAAATTGTGCAATATCTCAATCTTAAAGGTCTTTGTCCAGAGCTTCCACCTCTCCAGTACCTGTTTAATGCAAGACTGTAAAGTACAGCTTACCCCTCTCCAATTTTACTATCAGTGTCATTCTGCAATTAACGTAAGAGTGGGTTTTGCATCTAAAATATTACAGGATGGATATAACCGATGGATAAAATCCCAGTCCTTCATTGCCCCACCACAGCTTACAAGAATAGGATGCCTTGCAAGTTCCATCAAGTAATATTTGAATTCTTATTCCGACTATTTCTTGACCTTTTCTTTGCTAGGAAAATGTTGTTTTGCTGCTTCATATTTTAGGCAAGACCTCTATTAGCCTGACAGTAGCAGATACACACTGAGAAAACCTCCTCTGAAGGCAGCTGACATCACTGAAGCTGTGAACTCCAGCAAGACAGTACCTGCTTAGTGAGGACAGTTTCTCTGCAAGGTCAGTATGAAAGGCGTTGCCTACAGCTCCTTCTGCCCATGCACAGAAAATGCCAGGATAACAGAGCTTTCTACATAGACTTCCTGAAGGTAAGGTAGACTTGACACACATTTAGTTTTGTACCCTTTCATTTGCCAGCCAGAGAGTAAAGTCCAATGAGAGTCTTTCGATATCCCCCACAGGTCTCTTAATGTTCCAGGATATTCTATCAGTCTCAGTTCATTAGGAAGAGTACCAAAGCACTCCAGCTTAGAGAAGTACTAAAGCCCACAGCATGAACAACCCTCACCTTCCTAGCAGCACCAAGGCAAGAGCAGGTCAGGAAGGCAAGCACCTCATACAGGTGCTGTGCTCAGCTGCAGGGCCAGCTGTCCAGGAGCAGCTGGCAGCAGACATAGCCAAGAGTCAGTGTTAGAGAGCCAAGATGCAGAAATAAATGACACACCCATCACAGCAGCACCCAGCACTTATCTAGCACAAGCGTGCCCTACCTCCTGTGTTACTGTTCCTAAACTACACAACACAAGGTTATCAAAATCACCACAGAATGCTGCAGTATATTACATTACACATTGTATGTGTAATAACTGTTACAGAATCAATGTCCAAGCATTAGTTTTTTATTTGTAACTTCTGGTTTTGTTCCAGCAGTCTTTAGGATTTGTCACTGTGTGTTTTTCTTTAGACAGAAGATATAATTGCACAGAAGAGTTCAGTCTTTCTTACATCTGAAAGACACTCTGGAGATGCTCATCTTTCTATCAACTGCAGAAGTCCTAGAGATACTTTCTTCATGCTGTACATACTTCACAACATCTAAACTAAAATGGGATCACAACACCATGTGATAATTTCATTCTGGTTAGAAGCAGAAATCATTGTTTTGTGGACTGCTTATCATGCCCCATCAATATCCAAGATCTGTGTAATACAGCAACAACACAGGAGTAAAAAAAGATGCCATCTTATCAGATGAAAAGGAACACAAGCCAACCAGATAGCACTTATAAAGAATAAGCATCAAAAGTGACAACTGAAGCCAAGAGTCCTGGGGGAGAGAATGCTGCTTTGTCCTATAATTAAATTCACTCTTTCTTTGCCAACCTCCCTAATCCTATTTCGAGTGGGAGTCATTTTCTGACAGGGAAAATAATACATATGGAATCCAACAAGTTCTTTCAGGCTGAGATGAGCAGGAGGGTAGGGTGGGAAGCAGGGCTGGCTTCTCAGGGAAGCAAGAAGTGAGGCATTTTTGCAGTTGAGAAGCTCAGTTGTTTGACCTAGAGTAGCCTTACCCTACACCAAAAGACATGGGAGCCTTGCAAGCGTACAACCAAGGCTTCTCAAGTCCCCAGAGCTTTTCAGAAGACCCCAAGTTCAGCTTTGAGACTGGATACCTTATCTTGAGTCTTAACCCCAACATTTTTTGCTTCTATGGTTGTGGAAAGTTTTTTCTCTGTTGCCCAGATGAGTAATTGAATTGAATTGATTGAATTGATAGAATTCCCCTTCCATAAGGAATACATACATTAAATCCTGCATGATTCTGTAGTCAGGGAAGCACATCAGTGCCTAGAACAAACCAACAGTCCTGTAAAAACTACTGAGCTTTAACGTGGGTTATTATAAATGGATGCAGCCCAAAACTTGGGTTTAAGCTTTCACCTCTAAGTCAGCATACAGGCAAACTTGGTCGTGGTATATCTGTAGTAAAGCTCATCCCTGCTGGGTAAGCACAAATAAAATACAACAGTGGTGTGAGAGAAGTGGGTTAGACAATTCCCTGCTTTGCTCAAAGAAAGCTCGATAAAGATTCCTGTTTGACTCCAAAAAATGCAGACCATTATCTTTCTCCTGGTGATTTGTCAAAGTGTAACAAGTTACACCAAAATTCTACTGCAAGAGCGCTTCATCTAGAAGTGCGTTGCTGAACTGATGGCTATCTGGGGCTTTTCCTCAAGTCAAAGTAGTTTGAGGGTCTTTTTGTGATGTCTTAGAGCCTTCTGGCAGGTTGACAAAAGTTGTTCTTTCAAGACCATCAGATGACACAGACAATGAGGCAGAAAGATCTAATTCAGATTTTTTTTGGACGTATTAACCGTCTAACAAATATGAAGCAAGGAGTCAACTTGTTTTCAAGTTCTCACTGTTGCTTATTGAGTAACATTTGTTTAAGAGTTTTTTGGCATTTTTCCAATACAGTTGACAGCTAAATAATATATAATCTGGTTTTCAGCAAGACAATTACCAAGTAAAACTGAATACACCAAAGCAGTAAACGACAGGTTACAACACCTAGAACAAGATGCCACACCTGAAAAAGCTAATATTACCCAAATAACTATTATCTGTAATCACCAGAATATGCTGAAATTATTGCTTTATTTAGTGAAAGATTAAGCCACCTGTTCTTAAAACACAGGCTAGGTATGTGTTTACTGCTCCCCTCAGCACCAAAGGCATTCCGTAATCATTCTAGTAGCACATCACTGTTAACGATGCGTGAACCTCAAGTTCCAGGGCCAGATTGATCACGGGGACAAATAAATGCTGCAGCTAATTAAGATACTCAATTAAGTTACTCACACTTCTCAAGAAGCAGAGAATCTGATTCAGTGTCAGAGCCTATAATTAGAAGAGTGCAAAACTAGATTTTCAGAAAAAATAATTACTCCAAACTGAAAAGCGAATATTTTACACTGAAGTGACCAATTCAATTCATCTTGGCAAAATATTGTTGAGAATCAAGGAAAGACTTGGGAGTCCGGATGGACAGAAAAACTTAACATGAGCCAGCATGCTCTTGCAGTCCCAAAAATCAAACAGCATCCTGGGCTGCATCAAATGGCAAGATTGCTAAGAGTACACTCAATCCCACTGTTAAGTCATTGATAAAGATATTGAAGAGCACCAGTCTCAAGACAGACCCCGAGGACATCACTCATGACCAGCCTCCACCTGGACACAGAGTCAATGACAACAACCCTCTGGCTACAGCCTCTATCCAATTCTTCATCCACCAGCCTTCAAACCCATCTCTCTCTGATTTAGAGCTAAGAATGTAGTGGGGGACCATGCCAAAGGCCTTGCACAAATCCAGGAAGATGACAACAAATGCTCTTTCTTTGTCTATTGAGGCTCTCTCTCCATCATAGAAAGCCACCACAATGTTTCCCTTTATTCTAGTTACCAGGGACTTCATCTGACAGCTATGATTTTCAAACAATGGAGAACAGATCAGCAACCACATAAACCAGTTCCTTCAGTACCCTGGGATGCATGTCATCTGGCCCCATAAGTTTGTACACATTCAGCCTTGTGAAAAAGTCTCAGACTCGCTCTGCTCTTGCACTAGGAGGGATTTTGCTTCCACAGCCCCTGCTAAGATGTTCAGGGACAGAAGAGGTGACGCATCATAAAGCCATGATTATGAAAACAGAGCTGTTTGAGTATGCCATATGTGCCTTGTGAAAACATTAAGTTACATTAAGATATTGTTATATATTGTAGATTTTTTCTGAAGTTCTGTATCTGCTATGAGAATGACTACACTGTAGCAGTAAATACATCTTAAAGCAATTAAGTGCATTTGTGCAGTCTTCAAAAACAAGGTATTCTACCATCTCAGCCATAAAATAAATATCTGGAATGAATGGAAAAGGGATCTGAACCAAAACCAGATCTCAACATCCAATAAGAATAGAAGAGTTTTGACCCAGTTTTGCACTTCCCAGCAAGCATCTTCCTCTCTAACAAGCCCAATAGCAGGTATGCATACAATTGTAGTCTTTTGCAGACAGATACAAACAGGCTTTGCTGTCACTGCAAGCAGCTTGCATGTTATTCTTCTGGCATAAGCAGGACATGGTGCCAACAGCAGCACACCTTGCCCTTGGGCAGCTCTCACCTCCTCAGCATGAGCCTCATGAGAGCTAAGGCAATGCAGCCTCTCACCCAGGAATTGCACACATGGCTGAACAGCTTAAGAGCCTGTTTACATGCTGCCTCCAGGCCTCCCTTGAAACTCCTCTGCCAAACAGCCCTGAACTCTCAGAAATCCCATCTTAAGACCAAACTCATCTCTCAGCTCACCCATCTTCTGTGCAGGCGGAGCTCAGCTCAGCACACAGGTATGCTCTGTCCCTAATCCTGCACTCAATGCTGCTTCACTGCACTTTGCTGTAGGTCCCCAAGAAAGGCATTCCAGGCACACAAGCCTTTTAATTCAAAATTGGCAAACCTGGAAACCTTACTTCTAGGTTGCCATCCTTTATTTGCATGTCTATCTTCTACTCACTGCTAACAAGAGCAGAAGTGAAGTCTACACAACAGGTGCATTTGTTGAGGGTTGGGGGGGTTGGTTTAGTTTTGTTTTGTTATTATGGCCAACTTTTCTATTCCTTAGGTTCCATTTAATATCCTATTTTTAGGAGTGCACTTCCTAGGGATGGTTGAGCCAGCACCACTGCTGTCTAAAAGAATCATCACTTCAAACTTCATGTGAACTATTTGCTATTTATTTGGATTTAGTCAGCACAGTTTCAAAGGCTGGATATTGCCAAAACTGTAGTATGCACTGATGCTTATCTGCAATTTGTTTCAGGGTGTGTAGACTGTCGAGCGATGACTGTATCAAAGCTTGATCATGTGTTAATGATTTTACACTGAGGGATACTTTTACTCTGTGTTAATGTTTTACTTTATGTATTAATGTATGGATTCATTCAGGAAAGCTTTAAATACATGAGTAAGTCTGTATTAACCACAGTATACTTGTCCTGAAGGGAAGTCCTGATCTTTCACATGACCGAATTTCAGGATGCCAAATGAAAGCAGTTGCAATCAAAGCTTTTCAGATCTTCAACAAAGGCTTCCGAAATCAGAGCTTAACACATCCCTGTATGAGTCCTCAGAACTGCTGAGAGAGGCTTCAAGCTGCCAGCGAAACAGCAAACACTTGGGCAGGTTGATTCTAAAAAGCATATTCCGACCATCTCACTGCTGTCTTCACAGCCCACATTGGGACAGTAGGTGGTGCTGTCTGATGTGCTCTGCCCTATCATTTCATCCTTCCTAAAATACTTTCAGGCATTTTTACAATACATATTGAGAAAAGTTACCATCGGGACCTCGTCATTAAGCATAGAATAAATATTACATGACATCTCCTGATTATGAATCTGCTTCATTTCATGGTGTATTTCTTAGAAAACCGCCTCCTTACAAAGTGTTTGTCCATTCAAGATCAGAAGGCAGTTACCAAACTGCCTGGCACAATCAACATCTGTCCTAACTTTGTAACGAGAAGGACACAGTCCTCCCAAACATTTTAGGGAAAAGGAGCCCATTAAGAAATGATTGCACATATTGCAAGATCTTTAAAAGCATGAAAACTAACTCCGATTTGCAAAATGTAGTATGCAATCACTACAGAACATAAGATTAGCTCTTATCCTAAATCTGACAAATCATTTGTCGAACAAGAAGCAAAAAAAGCAATCCATATGTTGAAAGAGACCCCAGATTTTACTAATCTGACTTTCAACAAGCTAATACCATATTCATAATTGAGTTTCATGCACTCATTTTTTTTCCTCTTGTTGTTAATACAGCTCCAATATCTGGCTTGTGGATCCTGCCTTCTGATCCCATCACTCTCCCTTGACTGCTTTACTCAACCACAAGTTTCTCTTCCCTTTCAAGTCCTTCACAGAAATAACCTTCTTGCGCTGTCACTCCTACTATTTTCCCTTAAATGATTCAGTAGTTACATTAGCTTCACAGGTAGATGGGGCACAAACAGGTCTACAAGACATCTTTCTTCCTCTGGGCTGGCTATCTACAAGGTCTGTAATATCGCTTTGATCCTTCAGAAACTTTTTAAGGTCTGTCCTTGAACAAAAAGCTTAAATAACAAAAAAAAAAAAAAAAAAAAAAAAAAAAAAAAAGTATAGGGCAGCCAAAATGCACCTGTTTCAAAACTGAGAATGGCTGCATTTCTGTAGTATTTACACTTAAATGTACCATGAGCTGAAGACACAAACACATGGTTATATTCAAAAACATTCTAGCATGTCAGTGGACTATTTGCATGCTTGAGAGCAAGCGTGCAAAAAAGCCTTTATAGGGCTGACTGCATGGCTTAACTGTCCTCTGCACATTCCACGCTATTTGTGCTTCCAAGGCTCAAAAACAGCTCAAGCAGTCAAAAGTTGTTGAACTTTCAGATACAAAATTTGGAGCTTTTTGTTTTCTGTGTTGACGTGCGAAGAAAAGTTTGTATGAACACAGTGAAACAAACCAACAATATCACATAAGGAAACAAACAGGAACCAAGTCTTGCACGCAACTTGCTCCAAAACACAAACAGGTTTTGTTTTCAAAATATGTATTTTTCCATAAAGTCTTCATGCTTTACTTCCTTATCCAAGATTACAGACATTTGTCAGCCTCCCTTGTCTCACTACTCAGAACATTTCAGCAGTGAAAGTATTTGGAAGCACTGGTGTCCGAGCAAGGAAAACAGCCCCGCTTCTTCCACTCCACACAGAGAAATGACAGACCCAGGAATAGGCAGAAATAGCAGAGAGAGCAAGAGGAGCCCCAGTGAAGGCACCGGGACAGGGGGATGATGGGCTTCACCGCCAGCACAGCACGACTGCGGCTGTCTGCAGAGGGGCTGGCAGTGGGCTGGGGGCCTCCAGCAGCAGCAGCTGGGAAATCGCACGCACAGCACAGTGGTCTGAGGCGTTCCACAGCTATAGCCTTTCTGAAAACAATGCTTTTCCCCTTGTTTTTCACTCTCATAAATAAAAGGGGCTATGTTCACTCTCTGAGGCAGGGACACATTTTTCAACTCCCAGAAGCAGCTGAAAGGAGACACAGCTGTTCTTCCCAAGGGGCTTCACAGAAGGAAGCCAGCTTTAAAATTAAGCCAATCTCCAATCTCCTCTCAGGATACACATCAAATTAGCAGGGGAGGCCTGGCACCACCTCTCAGTTCCTGCAGGCCCTCCTAACAGCCTGATAAATTTAGCATCTCAAATGGCTTCAATCAGCATTTCTTCTATAGCTGCCTGGAGAGCAGCCACCTCCAACCAGCTAAACTGCAGGTGACATCTCTGCAGATGACTGTGGGAACACTGGCTGCTTCTCTCATACAGACATCCTGTTCTCATAGCCAGGCCATGTTCACGCTCTGCACTGGTGCACCCCAATTCCCCAGCAACACAGTGCCAGACAAAACTGTAGCTTCTCAGCATGCTGCAGGCACACAGGTTCACTGGCAGCATGGACAGTCATTCACACCACCTCACACTCTCTTGAGTAGCCAAGTCCTCTAGTGCAGCTCACTATATGGCCTAGGAATGAGCTGCAGTATCAAAGCAGCACCTCTTATTGACACCCACTATGCTTCGTCCCCAAGTTACAGCTGACAAGCACAGTTCCTCATCTTCGCTTTGCTGAGACAGGAGCACATGAAAGCTCCCACACTTGAGCAGGCTGCAACTACCTCATTCTATAACCCCCACAACTCGTTGGCAGGGCAGTGTATTAAGATGGTGCTGGTCCCAGCCATAAAACCTTCCACAGCATCCCAAAAGCTTAGGCAGTCATTCCTCACAGCTTCATCTTTGTATTTTACTTCATTATTCCTTCTACAAAAAAAAAGATGGAACAAACACAGTGTAACCAAAGGTTTTTAACTCAAGTGTTCTGTCTAGTGGCAAGCACAAACGTTTTTAAAACTTGTGTTAAAAACAACATCAATCCCTACACCACAGCCTCCGCTTCCTCACCCTGAGCATGTGCTGGGATCCAGGTAGCATGCTGGCAGGAATTTCAGACACCCACTGAACACATCACCTTCCTCTCACCAAAGCCCACTTCCTGGAGAACAATCCCTTCTCCTCCCCAAAGGTGTCCGTCTCTCTGCTTCTCCCAAACTTCAGATTCCCAGCCCTTACATCTCTGCCAACTGCTTGTCCCATTCACCACTACTTCCCACTCTTCAGAGAAGACTTTAACTTATTTCCTTTGTTCTTTGCCATCTTCAACACACCCTTTAATGACAAAGGCAAATTTCTTAAAATCCTAGCTTGTCACACTAGTCTGCCTACTCACCAGCAGACAAACACAGCTCAGGAAATGCCAACTTGGAAAGCCATGTGCACAGCTCTGCCGCATTTCTGACCAGGTCACTCTGCAGCACTGCTGACCACAAACTGCAGGATAGTGTGTGCCAGGGGATGGAGAGTGGAGAGATGGCTGCAAGGTGTTGTGGGTGGCAGAGAAGCAGCACAACCCCTCTGGCAGCAGCATCCATCAGTGCTGGCTGAAAGCATACACTTAAATCTCTTTAATGCAAAGAACGAACAAATGCAAACAACCCAAATGTACATGTGCACACTACAGACAAACTCACAAAGCTAAGTTCCTTAGTGGTGCTGCTGCAGATCCTGGGTGCCTGCCTACCTCTCTCAGAGGGGACTCCCACCTGCCTCCAACATTTTGCTCCAAGATGAAAGGAGGTAGATTCCTATCCTGGCCAAACTGGCAGATTCTACTTAAGAATGAGAACAAAAAAGCTTCAGGATTTTGTTGAATCCAATTACTGAGAAGCAACTTGTACATCTGATCCTTGTTAAGTGCCTTTGAGTTCTCCCCAGAAAACCATTGAAACTAAGTGGCTGTGACATTTGATCTTTATAGTGAAGGTGTAGGGTTAAATTTGCATGTTCTGCTAACCTTTCATCTGCTGATGATTACATACCTTCTTTAAATACCAAAATGAAGACCTTGAGTTCTCAGACTCCTGTACTCTATCATATTAGTGAACAATCCTGCTACACAGACTCTGATGTTGGTCTCTTCACTGAACGAAGCAAGTGTCAGTCCTGAGGTTTTCTGTAAGCTTACTGCCAGCTATAATAGCATAGGATAACTTGAAGGTACATTATGCATTGCATGGCTTTGCTCTGCTGGGACTGACAGTGACGTGCAGCTCTTTGGACTATGTGTGACACCCCAGCACCTGCAACACAAAATGCTGTAAGGAACTGTGCTGATGGGATCTTCCAGCTGGGAGGAGGAAAGCCAGAAGCGAACTAAAAAGAGTGACAAACTTCTCATTAGGTAAACATTAAGCCTGCCTCTAGGATGATATTTGAAGTATGAAGAACATATTGAGAGTTTTATGTAATTCCATATTTACAAATAGAGCTCTTCTGCAGGATTACCTGAGTAGTAACTGTGTAGTCAGTAATTAATTTGTAACTTCCATAGATTTTCCTACCAAAACACCACAGACATGAGAATAAAGGAAGAGCTTCCGCATGCACAAATACACAAATATTTATAACTGATCTCCTACCAATATCATTTCCTGAGAGGAATATGCATCTGCTAGCATCGCTGCACAGTAACTATCCCAAAGATTCACACTGTGTGGCATCTATGTCATACACCAGATTTGTTTTGGTTTTTTTTTTCCTAGAGGTCATTTAAATACTTACAGATGCACCTATCAACCACTGTAATACCGCTGTCCAGCAGCATCAGGGCTTTCTCACAAAGAATTGAGGGAACACTGTGCCCGAGGCACATGAGGCACACAGGCAATGGCCGCAGATCTACTAGTCATTTAACACAGTAAGTGCCGAACAATAGAGCATCGCTGAAAGTCGGGAGGGAAGCTCAGTCCTTTTAGAAAAGTATCGCTTACACACGACAAGTATCTTCAGCGGCCACCAGGAGTCAGGACAGCCATGGGAAATCTAATGACGCTGCTCACAGCTGCAGAAGTACCACCTCGCACGGAACTGCTTTACCCCAAAGAGAAGTCTTCACCCCAAGACCTCGCTGCAGCTCAGCCTCACAGTCATTCCAGCCAGCAGATCTCATCAGCTCCAGTAAGGGTTGCCAGGGAGGATGCACTGGAGTTTGTCCAGGGAAACACTTGTGATTATCACGTTGTGCAAGAACTGTAAGATTTCACCCCAAAACCAGGAAGAACTATAGATGGATGTCAAGGAGAGGGACAGGAAATATCCTTGTTCAGTACCTCCTTTTGTCAAGGCTACCTATGTGCTAAGTATTTATTCCATCAGTGCAGAAGTGCTATTTCTCTGGCAGCCCGACTCCCAGTCTACCTGGAAAGTCAGCTGCATCACTTCTTTAAGCCCACACTGGTCAGCCACCCAGGGGAAGGGGCTGGGAAAGGATTGGTGAGAAGCTCTGAACTAGAAGATGCAGAAGAACTTCAGATTGTAAACTGCAGAAATTAAAACCTTATCTCTTAAAATGATTAAAACTTATCTCCTTTTTTGGCTTAATGTGACTACTGGAATTCATTACCCTGGGCATCTCCCATGTCATGTGAGAATCTCTGTGCCTGGGAATAACGAGGCTGTATGGGGCATGCCACCAGAGCACAGCTGCTGATGAGCTGATTAATCAGAGCACAGCTTTTTTCTTCCCCCCTCCAATCTCTTATCCTCTTTTCCCAGAAACTCAGCCCTGCTACCTAAGCCCACATTAACTTGTCAAAGCTCATGATCATCTGTTGCAATCCCACCAACTACATGACCCACACAGTTAGAACATCTTAATACAAATTTTCCTCGGCTACTCAAATATAAGATATTCAGTACCTTTTCAAAAGTGCTTTAGAAAGTCTCTTTTTCTGCCCTCAGGGGAGATAAACCCCCGTGGGCCATTCAAACACATGCAGAAGTTTTACATACATCCATTTATGACACAAAGTGAACTAATCAAAATATTCTGTTTCTATTTTTTATGGTAAATATTTCTGAGCATTTCAATATCTAATACAGACACATAGGCTTGGCAAAAATGAAATCATACTGTCTGCACAGGTATTTTTCTGCAGAAATGCCATTAGAATTGAAAAGCCTTGCTGGTTCACAAATATTGCCTGCCCTTCCAGGTGACCTTGCTGTACCCACAGTACCTTTCACAGCCATGTTCCCAGCAAGAAGCAGAAAAACCACTAGGACAATTATTTTGAAAAACATAACCAAGTTCCAAGTCACATTTTAAGTGTAATCTGGAATATTAATTTAACTACTACAATACAGTTTCAGGCATTTACATAGGATTAGACAGGCTTTAACACAGATTTCAGAGGATTTTATTTCAGTTCAAAGAGAGAATTTACTGTAGCCTAAATGCAGCTCAGTTCTGGAGCCTTAACAAATCATACCTTGCCAGTGAAACTGGTGTCCAAATTCCAGCAATGTTACAAAACTAATCTGCTCTTCCTCATCACATAATTAAGGGAAGAGAACAAGGGATTTTTCTGGTGGTGATAATTTGCTCAGCAGCTACAACTACATCCTGCTAGGCTCCAATGTCCAAGACACAAGGAAAGAAAACAAAACTGCCCAGGCTTCCAGGTGACCACGTGCTACAGCATACACTGCAACTTGCAGATGGGCCACTGCCTTCCAAAGGCATGACTTGCACTACAGCAGCACAGTCTCTTTAAAGACTTCTCGACTCACAGACCTTGAAAGACAAGTGAGGTACCCAAAATCCCGCTGCTGGTTTGGAAAAGGATTTAACCACTAGAAATAAGAAGTATCTGAACTGCATTTTACAAACATAAATATCTATGTTTATTTTTTTCCTGTTAGCAATGCAGACCCAACAAATCTGAACCATTTTGAACTTCACCATCAAAACTGACTCAAAAAAGAATTCTCATCAAAGCTGCTCGAGTACAGCCAGAGTATGGAATGACTCTTGATAAAGCAAACAAGATGGCAGGAAGAGCAGGTTATACTTCTGCCCTCTGAGGCAGAGTCCAGCTTACACGGAATGACAGCACAGTATTTGCAAGTGTATTTGCAGTTTTCCGCTTAGGAGATCTTACCTCCATCATCATATCCCCACAAATTCCGGTTATCATCGTACATAGCACTTGTTTGAAAATCTTATTAAATGCCTTAAAAGTATAAATTAGTAACAAATCTTACAGCCTCATATTTGTTCTTTGTGAGCTTTTTAAGCAGTACAGCCAGCACAGTTTAGTCTCTCAGCTCAGTGACCAGAATTGGTAGCATTCACTCCAGTCTCAGTGTTTTGGTATCATCTTTGTTATATTATGCATCCCTGTCTTCAAACTTAAACGTTAAACATCAATGCAAGTCTTCCAGATTTTAACAGAAACATGGAAGAATGGAAGTGAAAAAAATAAATGATAGTAAAATATAGTGGTTAATTCATCATTATCTTGTTTTACCACACTTCACTTAAGTCTGACACTAAAAAAAAACATCAGAAGTTTTGTTCAAGGATTTGTTCAGAATTTTTTTTTTCCCCCCATTTTTACAAGAATCTTCTTAAGCAAGATTTTAGTGAATGCAGAAATACTCTCATTGATTTCTCTCTGCTTTTCATCTGACCCGAAGTCTATCAGTTTTCTTACACCCTGTGAAAAGGCTCAGGAGAAAGCCCTCTGTGACTCTACTTTTTCAGCTTGTATCATGACAGCTTGAAGGGAAAAAAAAAAAAATATCCCAGTTACCCCTCCAATGAGGAAATAAAATAAACAGCTCATCAGAGCACCGAAGTAAGAGCTGAGATTAAATGCCAGCATTTTGCACCTCTGTTTTGTCCTTCTAAAATCACAAAGACACCAAGATTTTCTAAATCAGCAGAAGTACTTCCATGGCAGAGGGGGAGGGGGTAAATATCATCACTGACATCCAGGCAAACGGATCCACAAGGACTTCTTTTGAAAAATCCTTTAGTAAACTCCAAAAGAAGCGCTGACAGCCTGCGTCACTAGAAACTCAAAGGGCATTTCTGAAAAAAGAGCCAGCTTCACTATCTAAATACACCGCAACAGCAGTTGGTATTGTTTACAGAGAAAACACCATCTCCAATCACTTGTTCCTCTCTTCCTTTCTGAAAGCAAGCAGTGGAGTGCACACCCCATGTCCAAATGACATCAACCAAAGCCCAAGAAAACTTCAGACTCAAGGCAGCCTCTGATTTCTCAAGATAAAATGTTTGCAGTTCTTCTGCCTGATGTGGAGTTTCAAAGCTAGACAAGAAGCAACAATTATTAGCAACGCTAGTCTTTCACTTTATAATTTATTGAGTGCTAACACTTTCCTCTTCTCTTCCTTGTACAAAGAGGAGTTTACGATCAGTCAAGCACCAGAGACAAGTTTGACCTATGTGCTCTAATAAATCAGGAGCCAGGACCAGATGGAGAAGAGTTAGGAAGAATACTGAAGTCATTCTTGAGTTACACCTAGGGGTCCATGGTCTACTCAAAAAGTTTTTGACCTCATAGCACCGGCATTTGTTTCCAAAGCCTGCCACAACAGCAACAAAAGGGAAGGTAAGGAAGAAGAACGTGAGCTGTTGCAGGTCCCATTTCGCAAGAACCCACAGACTCTACAGATTTCCATGGTGGGGATCAATGAATCTGCTTTGCTTTTTTGTCTATGTCAAAAAAAAAAACAAACAAAAAAACATAAAACTGACTATTATTTTCTGTGTATTATTCCTATTACAGAAAAATCCGGTTAAGACTAAATTCAAATCCTTTGTTAAAAAGAAGTGAGCCTTCTGGATTATAAGATTGGTGTGACTGAAGTCAACATTTGAATATAATCACAAATTTATATAGTGTATTTGGTTTCCAGATCACATTCCTTTCGTTGCATTCAATTCCATCTGTCACATCAGTGCTGCACTTGACATTGGATACTGCAGCTTTGGAATACAATTTTGTGGCTCTCCCTTTAGCCGTAAGTGGAAAATGTTTTGGTTTTTTAGTGGTCTCCAGTCCTATGTAAGGCAAAGAAAACAGACGCAGTACTCCCACAAACATGACAAACCAAGTAGTGATCCCAGCAGCTTACGCAGAAGGTTCCACTGAAGCCCACAGAAAACAAATTTGGCAATCCACCTATAACTGAAAATATTTACCTTGGCTGTTACAGGGCTCAAAGAGATATAGAACGGGTTTGCATTTGTCATACACCAGTTTCTAGTCACAAGAAGTGGAAAGTAAATGTATGCCAACATCTATTTGAACAGTGCTCATTCAGATATCACGAACCAATTCCTCCACTGTTATTGCACTCAATTACTGCTTTCCCATTCTTAATATATCCTCTGACAATTCAGGTTTCCTTTTGCAGCAACTTATTTTTTCCTCTAACTTGAGATATTAGAAACAAAGAGGTTTGTTGGACTTTTGGCCCAAATAATACTTTTGTTTAAGTTTTATTGAAGAGAAAAAATTATGGGGTTTTTTTTGTTTGTTTGTTTTTTAAGGAAAAACAAAGGAAAATAAAATAATTTTTTGACATCTTTTCTTTTGACTTCTAGCTAACTGGAAAAACTGTGCTACTGACTTTTAGTTAAGAAAAACACCAGCAAATATTTTTCTCATCTTCTCCCATCAAATCCTAGGCTATAAATTCCAAGGTACCCTTTGGAGCATCACAGAATATTCCTGTTGCTGAAGTGATGTTTGTTCCTTGCAGGAAAGAGATTGTTCTTCTTTTAACATGTGTCCAGGCACAACAATTAGAAAAGCAACATAACATGTTTGCTTTCTTTAAAGCAAACATAGGATTTATAGGAGAAAAATAAGTTCCCTTGCCTTTATTCTTTTATTGATCAGAGTATGTTTTTCCAAAGCCAGCAAGAGGTAAGTCCATACTTATAGGAATAGAGTTGATCTTCCATACAAATTCAGTGTATTTTTGATATCTTAGGATTGGTTCTTGCTGATATTAAGCACATAAGAGCACCATGTTACAGAGAATTGAAAACAGGGAAATGACCTTGCTGACTAGATTTAGCTTACATAAGCAATTAAATAATAGTTTTGTTTTAAAATAATCATTTTCTCTTCTTCTCCATCAAAAACATACAATGCTTTATGGATGTTCTGGCACATTTTTTAGTATGATCTTCACCACTAATCTGGAGTTTCTGTACCTGTATTTACCACACACACAGCCCGGTCGTTTCAAGGCTGCCAACACCTCACTTTTGTGCTTCAAGAGACAAAATGAAAATTCAGTTATCTTGTTAAAACACAGATTTAAATTAGCCAACATCACCAACTTAAACATCCCTGCATCAGGTAGTTCTGTCAGCACCAGAAGCAGCCTAGTGCTGGGATAAGGAATATTCCTGCTGGCTAATATTTGTCATGAATTCATAACTGGATAGCCTCAAAACAGCTCTTTTAAGGCAGGAAGGAATCATTACTTACAAAAACATATTCTCTGCTGTCAGGCATCTGAGTCTGATGATTGTTCCTTTTATCTCTGTTTCTTACTGACTTATATCCTAGCTAAGTCACTTATATGATTTTCTTACAAATGCAAAACACAGTGAGGACCCAGAATCCAAGACTTGCTTTTATTGCCTGTCCTTTATTGTTGAGTTTGAGGCATAAAATAAAAGGGACCAAGTTCAATAGAGCCATGAGGGAAAGACATCAGTTACATAGATTACATCACTGGCTGATTTCATCTTCCCCAAACCAGAATATATTCTATTGAGTTTGATGTGCCAGGACCAGAAATTGGGAAACATATCAAGACAAATATTTTAAAAAGCAAGTACGCATTGTTGCTCTGAGATAGGATTGTTTAAAATATAAACAGCTAAGCAAATAGGAAACATATTGCCTGAAATACATGAAATGCAACACACGGTAACCAGCACAAAGAAAAAAAAAAATTTAAAAAATAAAAAAAATAAAAAATCAAGCAGCTGGGTCCTTACTAGGATCTTGTTAGCCTAGCTACTTTGGCACAGAATCATAGGACCACTGGCATCACACAGCTATGCCCTCTACATGAGCCAAAGATTTGGCTCAGATGTGAGTAGAGATATAAGGGATGATTCATCTTAGGCAGTACAGTAAAATTCCTTGTCTGCATTCACCAATTCTTTTCCCCAGCTCCCTTCCCAACAAAGTTTCCTCAACTTCAGCTGAAACAGACTGTGATCCACAGCACAACCACTCATCCAGCCGGAGCCAACAGGAGTTTCTGTATATCAATACATTCTCCCTGATTTAACACAACTGACACTCCTGAGTCTTTTGTTCCAGAGGAGCTGTGAAGCCTTGCAGAGCTGTAAGAAGATTAAAGGTACGCAGCTCTTCCCACTTCCTTTCTCCAGGATGCAGCACTTGTTCAAATTCTTCTGTCACTGAAAACAGTTTTCTCCAGAAAACAGTTCCTGTGGGCTCTATAAGTTAATGCATCAGATACAGAGAAGTAGAAAAAGTTACTGGCTCCTCAGCACTGTGCCTTCCCTGACCTATGGCGCCAGTGGGCTGGGCACACCACAAAGCAACCTCAAACCTGAGCAACAGCATTCAGACCTGACCCGGCTAGAGCTGCACAAAAAGCCCAGTACAATAAACAGCTGCTAATAAGATCACCATGCTCTGTTTGCGTGCTGCCCGCTGCTGTAACTGCTCCCACTCACTGTGCTCCCACTCACTGTGCTCCCACAAAGGGCAGTCCTGCCAATGCGCCCAACTCAGGTTAACTCAGCAGTGAAGATTTATTTCCATGCATACCAAAATCATCTCAAAAAAAAAAAAAAATGCAGCTTCTCTGAATGAGCACTGTACTATATGAGCAATAAAGATTCACAAATGTACACCAACAAATTGTTCTAATGTAGTTAGTTCTATAAGGAAGGCAGCATAATGTAAGATATGGGGCTGTATCCACCCTTTGGGTAGCTGAGATGTGTGAAAAGCCAACGTTTAGCATCCAACGTAAATAAAAGCGGTCAGTTCAAAGGAGACGTGGAGCTTATTTGTGGAAGAAACCAGAAGCTGCAGCCACCAGCTGAACTTGTAAGTTCACAGTGCTGATGGATTGATGAGATTTTTTCAGGGTTAATAAGGGCAGGCCTCTATGGGCCAATAAACTTCTCTCATCTTGTATACATTCTCCTGGTATGTAAACTAACAACACTAGACAGTCAAAGCAGAGGAAAAAAAAAACACATTGATGAGGCTCATTGGTTCCTCAATAGGCTGCTTCCTCTTGTCATGACACTGATGTGATGAGCTGTGGATTCTGTAGCAAAGCCTGTATTTAAAACACTGAAGGGCAATGTTCTTAGTTCTGATCTAAGCATATTTTGGGTGATACAATGATGAAAGACAAGAAGCAGAAGTTGAAATTAAAAGTAAGGAGACAGAGAAATACAAAAGCCTGAGGTCTTCACCTTTCTCCCTTCTTTTCTGGGCAATGAAAAAACAAAAGTTGCAAAATATTTAACACCATTCAGAGAAATGACTCCCCTGATGCACACTGTGGGACATGATTTCTTCTGCTGAAGACTTACCTGACTGAATAGGGTATAAAATCAAAACAGAACTGCGGCAGAAGATTCTTGAGACAGACAGAGAGAAGGCAGGTTACACAGAAATCAGTCATCCAAGAGTAATCAAACACCCCAAAATTCAGACCTTGAGAAAGGAAACAGATCTTTACACGCTTCTGGAAAGCCGGTCATCAGTAACTGTGAAAAGGAGACTAAGGTAAGCAGTGTGCAGGCATGGGAAAACTAGCAGAAGACACACATCTTCTGGCACAGAGAGGGAAAGAGCAGGTAGAAAAAACTACTGACATATCTCAGTTACAAAGAGGAGGGAACAGTAGGTAATAAAAATCAGCTAAATGCTTGGATGATGAAAAACTAGACCCCTGTAAGGAAAGGGGCACTGTATGTGGTTCTTCAGTGGCAGAATTTGCCCCTAGATAGGAGTCTGAAGGTCAGCGAAAAGAAAACTTTCATAACTGAAACCAATTGCAAGTAGGTGTAACATAAATGGGCCATCCAGATTACATGGCTCACAGCAAGTGATTTCCAGAGGTCCATCCCCAGTTCCAGTCTATCCAGAGACTTGTCTCACCTGTGGCTAACAGGCTCCAGAGAAGATGTTGCTGAAAGCCTCCTCTGTTAGCTGAACTCTCTCTCAGACTGGGAACACTATCAGAACACATTTTTTTTCCTATTAAATTCAAAGCATAATAAGTTTTACACTGTAAGGAGCCTACAACTTCAAAACATAATCCAGTTGCCTGATCAGCTGTATTTAAAACACTCTGCATGGTAATAGAAAGCCCTTCTGAAGTCGTTAAAAAACACTCTGTGAAAAGGAGATTTGGTAACCACATTTTCACAGTTGATTCCAATTTTCTGTAACAAGGAAAGTGTTCTTAGAAATATGATTCTTATTGTTACTTAATGTTGATGAGTTACTCAACCAAAACTAATTAGTTTGAGAATGGAAAAGTTGTACGTGTGAGTTAGACACAATCTCTAGAAGAAACTGATGCAGGTCACCCTTTCTCAATGAGTGGCTCATAGAAAAGGCAGATATTTGATTTTTGGAGTCTATAAGGTGCCTACTGCAACTTTCTTCTCACTTTCTAATAACAGAGCATTTTTCGTTTTTTTTTTTTTTAAAGGACAAACAGGATGGGTAAAAGAGCTATTTCTCATTTTCAGAAGTCTTCAAAATGGTTATGAAATGTAGGTCACTTCAATTGGACTTGAATTGGCCCAAGTACTGCAAGACTGATATATTCAAGGGATTTATGTCACCAAGTAGGAACAGAAACTAAGCTATCTTCTGCTTTGGCTTTGATCACACCATGGACTGGATCTTAAACAAAACTAGTCCTAAATTGAGGGCACCCTTAAGTCTGTCAAATTAGATTTTGGTGAGGAGGCATGAAACTAGTCAACAGCTATTAGATATTTAGCAAACTATCCTCCCATATTAAGAGTGCTTCATCAGTACTCAAGAACTCAAGCAGATGTAAACCAGCATTACGGATCTCAAAAGAAAAAGTAAATATACTTCTTAACTCCCCAGGTAATCACTGTGTTGATTTGGTTTAGCATATAAAGGATTATATTATGACTGAAGTCATTGTTGAAGAGAAGATTATTTTTCTGTTCCATATTGCTTATTTTTTCCATGTATAGACTTCAACTTTATCAGGTTAATAAAACAACATACAGATATGTAACAGATCCAATTAGTGGGCAGAGACCCTAGAAGCAGATTTATCAGTCTTAAAATAAGTGCTTTTAAAAGTTAGTTTATGTACTCAGAAACACTCTCATTTAACTTCATTAGCCACAGAAGGTGCCTAAATTAGGCTAGCATTGCCTGGACTCCTAAATGCAAAGCAGGTAGTCTCATCCTAACTGACTTAAGGGGGGAAGGATGAAAAAACCTACAACATGTTCCCACTGGTATGGTGGCAAAACAGCATGGAGAACCCAGAAGCTATAGATCAGTTATCCACAAGGCAGGCCGGTCATTTCCTTCATAGTCCCACCCATGAGGAAATGCTGTAACTCAGAACTCTTTCTGTGTAAAGTCATCACATAAACAACTAGGAGACATCTTATAAATGGCAAAGCTTGCTACAAAGTCAACAAGTCGCAGTCTAACCCCATCCAGGGACATCTAAACCCTAGGGGAGATGCAACTCAAATTCTGAGTCAAACTATTGTTGCATTTTTTCTGCATCCAAGTTTTCCGTTTGTGGGTTTTCCATTTTTCAACAGGTTTGAAAGATCTTGTTTTCATGGCAACTCTGTGCAAGAAGAAAGGAAGAAAACAGCATTTACCAGCTCTCGCTAGAAAGAAGGAGAATAAACTCCCAAAAAATCTGAATAAGCTCAGCTAAATTTAAACACAGTTGAATTGACATTGAATCACAAGGAATTTCCCCATCATTAATCAAAATATTGTTTCCCCATAACAACCATAAGAGATAGCTGAAGCCATGGATCCATCTCTATAAATCCAAATTTCAATGTGAAGTATCAAAGCAATTCAAGGAAGCAGTGAACACAAATTAAGTCCCTGAGATTAGCATGCCATCCAATAACAAAAAACACAGGAACTTCAGCTCTTAAACACAAAAGGAAGGGTAAAATCCAAGTGGAGAAAACTGATGATGAACAGACGTTACAAAAACAAGTCCAGATGCATTAGGGAGCGATGGGGCAGAGGTAGAGAAAGACGTGTGTATATCTGCCTGGCATTGAGGTTAGAAAAATTTGGAGACTTTTGGAAACTGCTGAGGTATCAAACCTAAACACAAAACTAACTGAAGAAATTTAACTCAAGAAGTTCAAACAAACAAAGCACAGACTCTTATAGTTTTCATTTGGACAAATGCAGAAAAACACCATGAAATTCATTCGTTCTACACTGGGTGGTACCACATCCCCAGAGCTTTAAGCACTTTATGACCAGTATCTCTGTGAGCAATAGACACTCAGCACACAGTTGGCTGACAGGTGTCCCAATCACTGACCAAAAAAAGATTTTCAGATGTTTGTTAGAAAAATGGAAGAAAATAATTGGGTCAGGAGAGGGAGGAAAAAACAAGAACAATTACATTCTAGCATTGGTGAAAAAATGATCCAGACACAAGAATAAAATATCACATTTTATTTTTCCCAAAATTTCTTGCAAAAGAATAGTCACAAAAACATTATGATGTTTTCATTTTTCTTTCCTCAAAGGCCACACGCAGTTTAGGGTTCTCAGCCCTATATAAAATAAGTTAAATTAAAAGGAAGCAAAGGAAATCTCTTTATGTATGTACATGTATATATATATGCACACACGTGGAACACTGGCTGGTGTAAACCAACGAAGGAACAGCAGCTCCCAGAAAAAGAGAGCAATTTACACGTGTGGCTCTGAATGTGAGACCCCAACTACAACAATGATAATGCATACCTCTAAAAACTGATTTTAGAAAAACTCCTGTAGTAGACATTTATAAATGATGGCATTTTGAGTCTTCATGGATACAAATGCAATGGTCAGAAACAGATCTGGCATAGACACCAGACTCATGGATCAAATTCCTCCCTTGGTGACATGCTGTTAGTTGAGATGATGAATGTTCACGATTCAGAAGCCCCATGCTGCCTGACACACAGAACCCTACATCTCGTCCCTCTGAGAAGTGCCACACACTTCAGAATTACAAAAGCACAGAAGTTCTACCAGTTACTACATAAATGAAGACCCCTCCTGAGCTCACCTTGTCTACGCCATTAGAAACGTTGAAAGTTCAAGTTAGAAGTGAAAATTACTACAAAAAGTCTGAATGTACTTCAGAGCATTAAAAGCACTCAGCAACCACATAAAGCTTTTTTTTTTTTTCCTTCAGATTAGAAATAAGGAGTAATTTTCCTAAACAAATAGCAAGCAGAACCCAACCAGCATTCAGAATGGATTTCCCAATTTCTTTTTTATCTAGATCAGCATTGGTGTCACGCCCTGCAAAAATAGGTAAATGCCAACTAACAGTCTGAATGTTCCTGGTACATCTTTTTTCCCTCCCCCCCCCAGAAACTATCACTAACCCTGAAAATTTGTTCTGAAGCATTCCAATGCTGCAGTGAGGTATTTTAGCACAGAAAAAGCACATAGTAATGAAGTCTTGATTCTTTTTTTTTTTTTTTTTTTTTTTTTTTTTTTTTTTTTAAAGGCAGGACACCGACACTCACATGAAATGAGAACTCAGTAGGCAATGGAGGAAACAGCACTCAATTTTGGGGTATTGCCATTCAGCTCATTAGACTTAACTGGATGCAACCCCAGCTCCTGTTGACCTCCAAGATCAGGAATAGCTGGAAACTATTACTACACACATCATAAGCCCTGTTAGTATTTGGACACCAAGTTGTCTAATATTTAGATAACGATTTTCTGTCTATGAGAGATCACCCAACAGACGTCGTGCCAGTAACTGACAATTTACACTCCCAAAAGTCAGAGCAGAAACGGGCCCAGTAGACTGATTATATCCAGTTGGTGAACTTGAAGATTTTGGACTAGTGAAGAGGTGAGGATTTTGCCAATATTTAAGCTTTGACACAGCAGTTGGGCAATTTGCAACTTAAACTATTGATAGCCAAGAACTATGCCAATGGAACAGCCACAGTCATCTTACTTCTCACAGGGCTCCACCAGCTACAACAGTCTTCTGGGGTGCTGGGGATAGGGGAGAGTTAAACAGGTGATGGAAGATCAGGATAATCATGTCCAGCTTCAACCCTGAAATGGTGAAGTGGCAGTAAGAATTGAGACTTGTAGTACAGCTACAACAGAGCTCTCCTGCCTGCTCAAGACAGGCACATGGGACAGACATTTCAATCCATAGCTGATTTTCATGTGTATTATATGCTGTACAACCTAAATGAATAGATATTCCACCACACAGAAAGGACATTCATACACATGACAGTGGAATATTCACAAAGCAGCAGGGCCCAAGGCAAGGCACACATGAATGGCAGACTCACAAGCTTGCTTCTTGAGATATCCAATTGCCAGCCCAGCTCCAGGAGATAAAAATGTAAAAAAACTGAAGAGGTACTCTTACACCTGTAGAATATGAGCTGCAATAGCCAGTGTATAAAAGGAGAGGACACTGTTGAAATACGCTTCCATTCCAGCTTGTGCTTTACTGAGAGAAGCAGGTACAGGAAGCCCAGTTCCAGACCAAACCAATTCTGGACCTCAACCACAAACTCACACAGAATCATGACAAATGCACAGGGAAGCCAGAGCAGATTTCTCAGCTGCCACACACATAACCAGTGTTTTCTGAGACCTCTGTACTCTCAGCAAAGCAGAAGACCTGAAGCAGCCTGAGAAAAGACAACTTACAAGAAGAACCGTGGAGGCACAGACATGAATAGTTTGGTGCAGGCAGAAGGGTGTCAGAAAGGTAAGAGTCCCACCCCATCAGAACTTTAGATAGAATTTTAACCATGTGTCATGCCAGGACAAACAAATGAAAGGCTTCAATTGTTTAATGGATGTCCTTTAAACTTCTCACTTCAAGCTTGTAAGAGTGGCTGAGGACATGCTCTGAAGTCTCTTGCAATCTTTGCGCCTTCTCCCAGTTCGGTTGTATCATCACAAAGATTACAAGTAATACCTGTGAAATGCCTTCCCCTTCACCCTGTAAAACTCCAGCTATTTAATTCTTTTTAAAAAAGATGTTCTCTATTACACACTTGTAATTCAGACCTAGCACAAGACTTTTATGATAATTTTCCACTCACAAGCTTAGAACACTGACTGCACTTCAAACAATGCCACAGTGCTTCACGTGGTAGGGTCTTTTAAATGAAGTACATTTCATTTTGCTCAGTCAACTGTAGTCAGTTTCAAGAATGAGAATCTGGGAAGCTTGGATGCCCCAAGATTCTTTTGCTTCCGAGGACTTGGGTTGGTGATTTTTGTTGCTTTCAAATTACATTATTCACATAGATATAGAATAACTACACATAACAAAGAAGCTGACAGTATATCACAAAGCAGGATGCAGATGATTTTTAGAGCACCATTTTAATTGTAAAAACATGGAAACAGTCAAAATGTGGATGCAGAATTTTAATGAAATAAATCCATATGTGCACACCAGAAGAAATATACTGAAGTTTAGGCCTCACCTAGAGATAAATATTCGGAGTTTTTGTGTGCTCCTCATTTAGGGCCACTGAGAGAGAAACGCTTCTCAGTGGGTGGGAGCTGCAGCCCTCCCTCACACCACTCACTCTGCTTGGTGCCTCAAGTTGGTGGCTGTGAGCTGCCTCCCCTGCTAAGCTCCAAGGACCAACAGCCCTTTAGCTGAGCACCCAACATTAAGCTGGGGAAAACTGTTTTATATCCACTACGTGCAGATCTTGTAGCAACAAAACCCAAGCTCTATACACACACAAGGGTGCAGGATCAAAGCACGCAGGAAAAAAAACTAGAAAAAGGAGGGTTGTTGTTTTATTAAAAAAAAAAAGCAAAAAGCTGAGGTGACTTGAGAGGGTAATAGATAGAGAAATACCAACCGTTTTGGTTATGATTCAAGAACCAAACATCACAACAGTTTGGCAGCAGTTTTGTTTAAACTACCACAAAATCAGAACTGCCATTTTTCAGAGTGCTCCTGCAACAGCCAGGAACCCTGCCAGGCTGCTAACAGCACACACTGCGAGGTCAACTTGTGCTCCCTCCCCTGAGCCCATCAGGATTAACACTGATAAGCAAACATGTGAGAACCCAAGAGAAGCTCTGACAGTATCACTCCACAGCAACTAACTCATTCCCTCAAAACACAGCAGTTTAAATCAATCAGCAAACACCAAGGAGATGAAGGAAAAGAAACATAGAAGTTAGACCAATACTTCTGGCCATATGTATGAAATGTAACCCTGTGGTACTAACAAAGTCATTTATATAATTATCTAATGATTCCGCACATCCAGAAGTCTCACTGACTTCATTAAGAAAAATGTTCTGCTGGAAATACATTCTGCTACAATTAAAGGGGATGGGAAAAGGATAGTTTCAGCATTATGTCAAAAAGGCATACATATTTATATAAAAACAAAGAAATCACCTCCCTCTCCCCTCAAAAAATACTGTGGGATTTATTGGTTTGTCAAGGTCACCAAGGACCACACCACTTCAAGGCTTTGCTGAATCAGGGACAGCATTCAGTACATCAGGAAGCTGGGTTCTGTTTCAGGAGCCCGTTACTCCTATCACCAAGCCCTTTCCAAACCCCACACATGTATCTGTCTATAAACTGCCCTGTACTCGATGCTCTCATAATGGCATGAGACCCTGGGGCTCATACCACATATTAAACACAGGTTTAAAAGCATTAACACATTGGAATACTTTGGGGGCCTGAAGGACAAAGTGATCACTATAAGCTTTTGATTTTTGTGCCAACAGAACTGCAGCCAATATTAGCCCTCATCAGGACCCAAGCATTGCAATTGCTAATGAAAGCTTTGCTAAGGACAGAAAAGGAAGACAGCTACCCTGACACAGCATACAGGACCTGACCACAGGCTTCAAAACTATTCAGGAATATTACAATTTTGTTTTGCATTACTGAACATTATTGGGTATCTTATTATTTATGCAAGAATACCTAGCTATATAACAGCACTCAGAATCTTTTATCTTTGTGTTAATTTTGTGACCACTTCAGCTCTCCTTCTGCCTACGGGATGAAAGCAAATCGATGGAGGGGAGGGGTCACTGCCAAAGGCCATCTATATTTAATGCAATTTCACGTGCTGGGTCACATAGCATTCCTAGACTGAAAAGGAGGCTCTGTTGCTAGGACTTTAAAAAACAAAAAAAACCACCAAGCTGAAGGCAGCATACAGTCACACTACCAGCAGCTGTCAATCAGTGCCTACTGAGCTTCCAATTTGTGCAGAATAACTAGAGAAGTTGGAGGGTTTTCTCCAAGTGCGCCACTCTGTTAAGAGGAGAAAAGTCTTTGGAGGGTTCACATTCAATTCATTAGACATAATTTGCTCATTCCCAGTAGCATGATCTCTGTTAATGCACTAAGCTTACTAACATGGCAAAGGGTTTGCTATTAAACATCCCACACCAAAAGGAAAAAAAAACCCAGCCTATTTCAGCTGCTTACTCTAAGTTTGTACTACATACTGCTGCACTAATTGAGGTTCCAAGTTGGGGAAGCATGCTTGCTCAAGACGACACTGCAGCATATGTTTAATTTTAAGCATGTGCTTTCCGCTCCCCACTGCACTCAGTGCACATGGCTAAGGAAAGACTTCAGTATACACTGGTGTGCTCCTCTGAACCCAGGCCAGAGGATATTTGAACAACTCCGTAAAGTCATTTTAGATGGTCCTCTGATGAGAAAAAGATTTTCCTTCAAAGTAACATGCTCTGTCTACACATGCAAGTTTGTCACAGCAATGAAAGCATCCGTCATGCAAGGAATAAGAGGAATAAGAGACCCTTGTTTGCTAAAATATGCTCTCATATACGCATATAAAACTAGATAAACTAAGGTGCATCAGCATGGGATTGATGAGGTGGTCCCTCTCTCACAGACTAGGATGAGTGAGCTGCAGTATCAGCTCACTAAGGGTAAGCGGAAACTACGACATATCTGTATGTCAGCAAAGTCTTCAGTAGAATATCTCAATCTCCAAGCTAAGTTCAAAGTGGATAACTAAAAAAAAAACCCACACAAGCTGCAATGGATTAGAGGAGCACAGTAAATAGTAAAAGGTAGTGGAGCTAAAATAGGACCTGTGGTCTACTTTGTGTTAACACGCTTTCCACTAGCAAGGAGGAAGATTCTTGTTCCTAGTAAGATCAACAGATGAACTGTGTTAATTCAGAATATTGGTAAGTAGAGAGAAAAATGGCTATACAAAACAATAATTAATGAATCCTTATCTTCTTTCAATCCTACATCTTCTAAAGATCACAGGCATGTGGAGTCCTGTAGATGCAAACACAGCACTTGCCAGGACTGTCAGTGTTGAACACACCCTGTACCTCAGCCTGGAGCAGGCTGGACATCCCACAGGTACAGTTCACAGTGCATCATGAACAGAGTGATTCTGGCTCTCCTATTCCCATTTCACATCCTACTTCCAGAAAGTCGTCAGTAGCTATGAAGGAGGTTAACACTTTGCAGATTACAGGATCTGTGAGCTCCAGCAGCACCATACAAATATCAGTTCCACATAAGACAACAGAAAATGAGATGGACAACTCTCACATTGTACACAATACTTCAAGTGCCATGGCAATCCCACATTGTAGCATATGCATCTCTCTGCCCTTGCCACGTTCTGTTCCCAGTGCGGGCCATCAATGCACCACACCACAGAAACAAAAAACTATATTTCCTTATGTTTTCTTCTGCTAAGAGGAAAAAAAGAAGTGCATCTTTTACCTCTCATTCTTTCTAAGTGTCCATTAGAGGTCTTTCTTGTCCTTTCAGTTAGGCATTCAACACCCAAGGATGTGCACAGAGCTAGAACCACACCTCCAGACCCAGAGCTTAACTACCTAGGTTACTGTCCTGGATGTCAGGAGTTGCAGACCAACCTACCCACACTGAAGTTACAGAAATGCCATAATGGCTGAGATTACACCTGACAGACTTCCCCTCTCATTTACTAATAAGTTCTTCTGGGCAGGGACCAGCAGGCTTTGACATACAGCAGAGAAGCCTAATAACATCACCAACACACCCTGTGGCTAGCATGGACAAAGAGACATTTTTATTCCTGCATGGAGATAGGATTGGAAAAAGCCTGCTCTTGTTGGCATACACACACACATGCATGCACACACAGGCGCACACTGTTCAAAACTGTTTGAAGAGCTTGTGGTCTTGTTGTTTAATTAGTTGTGAATGTTTCCAGAAAGCCTAAATGACAGACAATGGCAGCACGTTGCTAAAGAATGTTAAAGGGACTTCAGCTGATCTGATAATTGACAAATAAGACAAAAGCAGAAACAGCTTACAGAAATAAAGACATTGGTTTGAGAGACATTTCAAAGAAGATGATCTTTAATTTTTAAGATGACATAGCATACACTGCAAAGAACAAAAGAAAACAAAATACAAATAGGCTTTTCCATCAGAAGAACAGATCAGTGTTCATGTGCACATTCAGAGGACAGCCATCCAGAACTCTGAAGTTCGGAATAAATCTTCCTACTCACTCAGATCCAGTACAAGACACCCGATTGAGAGTGATTTGTTTTACACAGTCTAAACTGACAATTATGATGCAAACACAGATGACCTGAACTTTCATTTTTTCTTCTCCTAGCTTTCTGCACAGAGGAGCCAGAGCACGTATAATTTCGTTCTTATGCAAACCAGTGTTTCGTCTGCAACTCCAGTCTTGTTCCTATAGTCAAAACCATTTAAATTAGAACTGGATTAATCCAGCAGAAATACATCTGCGAACATTTTTTGGCCTGTTAAAATGCTTACGTCCATACACTTCCACATCAGTATTCAGCACGTATCCCACCCTCGCAGTTAGACAAAAGGAGCGGCCTCTGGCTCGAATGGCCCCGAGCAACAAATCCCTGCAGGCTGAGCAAGTACAACTGGAAAAAATAGTACCTTATTCTTATTATCTTCCTTTGGCACAGCTGTCAGAGACAGAGCACTACATTCTGAGGCAACATGGCTATTTCTGCAAACGGTCATGCTGGTAAGCGGGAAACAACTCCTGGATGTGAAGAGGGTTATGCATAGCATCAGGCTCCCTCCTCCTAGCTCACATACACTCACCAGAGACACTTAACACATCCCATCAGGAAACAGCAACAACATCTGATTGCCCAGCCTGAGCTGAACGCATTACAAGAATTTGCCCTAAATACTGAAGGAATTAAAAATCTATACATCCTTGAAATACTCAAGAAGTAACCAGGAACACACTTAATGCCAAATTTTTGGCATTGCAATTCCACTAACAAAAGAAAAGCTAATAGATTTGTGGAAATTTGCTCTGCTTTATTTTAAAATGCACATTAAGGAATATCAGAGTATACCTACCACTTGAAAATGATTACCGTGCTCAGATAGCCCTCTGAGCACCAAACAATGCAGATACACACAGTGTATCCAAGAGGTCCTATAACAAGAAAAGGCCAAACTAAGAGACCCCAGATAATAAGAACAAATGAAAATCTTAGAAGAACATATGCCATCACAAACCCGTGTGGTATCACTCAACAGTGCTTGTTGCTTTATTATACTTTAATATTAAGCACAGCCCGTGTTCTATGCCATAGTTCTACTAATTAATACTTCAATAGGCAGAAAAATAAATCAGATGAAGAAAAGTCTCACGTATTCAGCACTGCCCCAAAAGAAGCTCATGCAACATTTTAGGAACTAACTATTGATTGCAGATACAGAGAGGTAGTTTCTCAGATTGGTTTGCAATCAGTTCTAGTTATCATTCATTAGGACTGAATCATACATTTCAAATGAAAAGCCGGAAAAAAAAATACATCTGAGAGATGGAAAAGGCAACAACTCCGAAGTCACTGAATTCTATTCGATGCATTTTAAAAACATTTTGCAGATGATTTTTTTTTTCTTGTTTGGGTTTTTAGGGGCTGGGGTTTGGTGCTTTGGGTTTTTTTTGGATCTTTCACCACAACACATGAAATTAGTTTCTGAGTGGAGGGAAGCTTCATATATTTACATGTTAAAGAGTATCTGCTGGTCTAGGCACAGTAAAAAGCATTCCTCTATTCCAAGGCAGCACTTTCCACAGACACTACGCACCAATTCCCAGGTGTGAACAACACAGAAGTGACAGCGTGCCCCTGGTGCAGGTCCATGTGTATGTACACTAGTTCTCTATTGTAAGTAGACCAAGTCTTGATGTAGGCTGGATTCCCATTCTTGTTCCACCAAACTGAAAGTAAATGCTATAAATGGCCACTTTTTACTGCCATTTTTAAAAATTTTCCAGTATTTAGAAAAGCTGCATTTCAGCAGATGAATTAAAGGTGAAAGACAAAAGAGAAAAAATTGTTTTTTGATTACCTATTTCATAGAATCATAGAATCCTTAGAGTTGCAAGGAACCATCAAAGGTCAGAGCAATTTCAAGCAACGCTTTGACTTATTGAAAAGGGGACAGACGAACAAGATAAGCATGTTGAAACATAAGCAGCAGAAACAGCCCAGTGCATTTTGCAGAGCAATTCGCTTTAAGAAGTTCAAAGAATACTTTCTTCTTCAAAGTCAAATTTCACCACCACCGGCCGGGCCATGTTCCACTTCTTTCGATCCCTGTCCTCGATGAACTCCTGGTAAGGATCTTTCTTTGAAATAGCTTTCTTCGAGCGTACATAACCAAAAAAGACAGTTAATGCCAGGAAAGAGTAAAACAGCATGACAAAGAGGATGAAGAAATAGGCATTATCATATGGTTTGTATTGTGGTTCTTTCTGTCCTGTAGCATTTTTCTTTGTGTCCAGGTTCCTTTCCAGAAGTTGCAGAACACATTGAGAGATGAGAGAAGCTAGAGCTGTTTGGTTCATATTGGTGAATTAAAAAGCATACAAGAAAATACAGAGGAGAATGAGCACATAGGGGCCCCAAGCAATGCTTCATTGAAGTGGGAACCTATCCACCAGCTTTTACAGGACTTGGATCTGGCCTGCAATCATTTCCTCTTTTGGTAAGGAATGCTGTAAAGTACTTGCTGGGTCTCAGTCATTTGATAATGAGGCATTTGGCTGATAAGCCTGCCTTGCCTATGAAGTGAAGTCTATTAATAATAACAATAATGGAACAATAATATGGAACATACATCTGCCAGGCAGTTTTAAATGTGTGATTATTTTCCTCCTCCCTCACTATATTTAAGGAGCAGATCTGCTTCACTCACTAAGTGAAAGGCTCTTAAAAGCACCTGTTGAATACGTTAAGGGGCTGGGAGGGAGCAAAACACCAGAGGAAGTAACTCTCTCTGGTTTGATGGAGATAAATACAACTCACATTTTCAGAAAAGCATTTTCAGCTGCCCTTCTCAGGTGAATTCTCTCAGCATCACAGTCAGCGTGCTGGGCCAGAAGACTGCCCAGAGCCAACACCTTTCCACACAACCCCTAGAGAACGGCCATCAAAATACCCCAGCTGTGAGTAAACCAGCATTCAGGAAGACACCCAATGCATCATTCTAACTAGTTGCCACCTCCAAGCTAAGCATGACTTTTTTTTTTTTTTGTTACATTCAGCTGAAATTAGACCATTTCAAAGCTCAGGTGGGAATCTGAATAATTTAATTTAGCACTGGGAGTCTGGAGCTGTATGCTGCCGTAAATATGGACCACACCAAAAACAGAAAAGAATATCATCCAGACAGAAAGGAACAGCCTATAAAGTTGCTCTGGAAAATAAAAACCTTGACTGTCACTGACAAGCAGACCGCACTGAGTATTTTCAGGCAAGGAGGTTAAGTCTTCTTCAGTGTGGTTTGTCACAGGTCACATCTACTTGCACAATAACAGCAGAGCAGCGCTCTCTGAATTCCTACTTCCTATTGTGTTTTACAGGCTAGGTCACTCCAAAGTAAATTGTTGTTTTACAAAGTAGTGAAACCTTATCTTGCTACAAAAAAAAAAAAAATCACCAGTCCTTACTGCCACAAACGACAATGCCAGCTGTTTCTTTCTGTGATCTGAGTTCTGGGGAGTAAGCACCATGACTTTGAAGTGGAGAGCACATCACTGGACTAGCAGTTTGCCAACTCTGAACTGTTTCTTTAGGCCTGACCCCCTGAACTGATTGTATGATGACTAATTCACATGCTAAGATTGCAGTATATCGGTATCACTAAACAGCCTGCATTTGTCATTAAGGGTTTCTTGTAAAAAGAAAGATGAAAGTGAAGTCTGTAATCTTATATGAGCAGCAGACTATGGCATAAGTACATTTAGAATATGCCACTCCTGGAAAAAAACACTCAGCTTCACATTTTAACTATTTCTTTTAAAATCAGAAAGAAAGAGGGAAAAAAAAAACCCATAAAGAGCAATGCGAAATCATGTTCTTAGTTACAACTGAGTTATGGGAGAGATCTTATTCACCTACTCCTGCAGAGAAAGAATGAATGTGGAGGACCTGGTGGTATTCTGAGGACACTAAAGAAAAGCTTTATCATTAGTTTAACTACTACTAAGATATATTTTCTAACCTAGTAGAAGACCTCTGGGGGAACTGTGCCCAGTTTATGTTCATGTAACTGGAAGAGGATTTTCATTCAGGCTTTGCAACTTTTCCAGAACTCTGCAGGTCCTTTTTGTTTGTTGTTTTTAAAGAATTCGCTTCAGTAGAAGAAGCATGAGATTCTACATAAATTAAATTGGACACAAGCTAATCCCTGTGAACTTCTTGCCTGCTTGAAAAACTCACCATCACTGTTGGCCAAGTTTCTCAGGCTTTCTGGTCTTAGAAAGAAATAAATAAACAAATAAGGTGGGGATAAGGGGACAACAGGATATCACACTTCAGCAGAGAAATAAGCAACAGAAATCACACCTGTGCATTTGCAGCAACAGTTTTGAGTACACCATGAGCAACTGGGGCTGTGCCCACCCTTTTTCATGCTTCTTAACAACACAGCACAAGGCTTTGTATTTAGAAAAATAGATCCACACCAGCAACTTTGGAAGCTAAATAACAGCACTAACAGTGCCACACTTCTCAGTACATAACCTTCATCCCAAAGGAAGCTCACAAACTCAGAACTCAGGTACAATAAACTCAGCTCTACATCTTCCTTTTCAAACATACCATAAGATATCCAGATCTATCCCTAGGGACGAGAGGGAACAAGCACCCTTTATCATGATTAATAAATCATTTTACCAGTTTGCACATGACAACTCATGAAGTAAATCTCCACATAAGGTAAGAAAAGACGACACATAAAGGAAGCCTTGCAGCCTGAATGCTTGCCACATTAGGAAAGGCTTAAAGGCTCTACATACATGCACACAGAGGGTTACAAACCAAAGAATGCACGTACCATAGAAGACAAACTCTTGTCCCTCCAGCCATGCTCCTGGTGAGGCCACAACTGCATTTCCCTCAGCCTTAGGAAGCATTTTGCACTGCAGCATAGATTGGAGTGGGCACATGGGAGCAGTTGCAAAAGGCTGATAGCAGTCAGCTGTGCTGCCCTGCTCTGCTCTGTCCTTCCTAAGGTGCTCTTGCCCAAACACACCTGTATCAAGAGCCCAATGATATGCCCCACCCCAGTTAAAGGGAAGTGTTCATTCAGCATTCTGTTCATCTACTATAATCAAGTTTTATCCTAACTTAGGGTGTTCTGTGTGGTTTTCCACAATGAGTTGAACAAATCGATGTTCTGTTAGGTTACACAAATGCTGCTTTAGAGTTGCTTTCTCTCTCCTTTCTTTCCACCCTCCCCCTAACAGCTAAAAGTACATAATGGTGCTTTGAACAAGATCTTAAACAGCTATTTCCATAAAGTGGTCCAATTCTTTTTAGAGATATAAGTACACAAGATTCTTCAAATGTGGAGGGACAATGAGTAAAGATTAAAAAGAAAGTAGAAGATTAAAAGGAAAAGGCCATAAGAAAAACTCAAAGGGGGGAAAAAGATCAAAAAGAGGATTAACCATGTTACTTGTTGTTTTTCAGAAATTAAAGAAGTATGGAGGATAAGGAATTTGTTTCCTTTTGGCCCTAGAAAAATGCCAATTATGGTAGCTAAATTACCAGGATCACATATCAGTATGCTTTGGAAATGTGAGAAATGGATGGGAAATATAAACACAGGGCAATAGCTTACAGTTATGTTATGAATTAAGCCACAAAAATATCAAGATTTAGTCACTGAATAAGCTGCCAAAGTTAATCTTTCCTGATGAACTTCAGCAGAATCAGAACAGAGACAACAGAACTGTAGTTTCATCAAATTTGCTTGGCTTACTCACGTTTGATATCTTCAGGTCTCATGCACTTAAAATTTCCACTGAAATCAAAGGAAACTGCCTAAGTACACATGGACATAAGATGGAGCTCCTTATCTACTATGTATATTCATGTTAGGAGTTTTTTTTTAAGAGGTTTAGGGATTAACAAAAAAGAAACACTTGGAGCTCTTTTTGGCAAGTGAGCTTGCGATTCTATCGATAATAACACAGTTTTGTTTTCTTGTAAAGTGTTTTGACATAATAGCAGAATAACATTTTGGCAAGGTGGGGGAACAGCCTCCTTCCAGGTCTTTTAATGTAAGGCATTAACGTAGCCCTCTGCTGATGAATATGTCAAAAGGAAGCAGGCGCAGATCTCAGCCTCGAGCTTGTTGAGTAAAGCCCTAACGTGCCTTCCTTAGATCTACGGGGTAGTTTCACAAGTCAACTGCTTTTTCTGAGGCCCACCAGCTGGCTTTGCCATGCTCAGCTTTCAGCGAGGTGAGCCCAACCTGCCCCGGTGCAGGCCTCCAAGGGCTGAGCACCGGCACTTGTGGGCTGCATCAAGAACTGACCTGAAAAATGCCCTGAAAGCAAAGCCAGCCTAAAGCTTATGCCCACAGGAGCAGTCTAATTAGGATCCAAAGTTATTAAACAAATCACCAGAACGCACCTGCAGCTGTGCTGCCTGCAGACTGATGCTTTGCCATGGTTTTTCCCCTCAGCCACCTCGCGTGGACACCAAACGCTTGAGGAAAGGCATGTTAAGCAGTACTGAGGGGCACTGTGTGCCTTCCCCACCGCAGACAGCAAACCCCGTGTGTGAATCTGTACCCGAGTTTCATCTTCAGGAAAAGCTGCCCCATGGGTTTCTCAGAGGCTTCCCAGTCTGGCTCCACTTCTTCCCCTGCTCACCTACATGCCAAGCTGGACTGCTGCGTGAGACAAGATGGCGGCCCCTCCACCCTCACTGCCACAGCTCCAGCTGGTTCCTACAGCCAGGCCCTGTCCTTCCCAGCTCCCACTTCTGAGCTTCCTCAGCCCCAGCAAATGACATACCCCAGCACCAGCACGTCACTGCCAGGGCTGCTTCCCTCCTGAGCTGTTAGGAACAAAGTCCCTGCAGGACAGGAGCTCCACAGCAGACCCTCCACCCCTGCTGCCATCCCACCACTGCCCCAGCCCAGGGCTCACCGTGGCCTTCCAGCATCTCCACATGTGGCCCAGGAGCAGCCTCTGTGAGGAGCAGCCATGCTGCTGTGTGCCACTGGTCTCCATCCTTGTCCTGGACACAAAATTACATGTTTGGGCTGCATGTGTCTCATGGTCAGCACTGCTCTGCCCCACGGCCCACTGCCACCACAGCAGCACTGCTGTCTGCAGGTGTGCAGGCCCAAAGCACCAAGGCAGCCACAGCTTTTGGAAAGAGCATATGAGAGAGAGACTTGTTAGACTGGCACAGCTGGGAAAAATGGTCCCTTGGTGGACACTGGCAGAGCAGAGGGCTGGAGGTTGCTGGAAAAGTGCTGAGGAAATGGCAGTGAAGGAGGGGGCAGCCCCAGTCCGTAACCGTGCCTCATGAGACTGTGGGCAGAGCCATGGGGGGACGAAGGAGCTGAGGGAAGTAGGGAGAGTCTAATTGGAGACAGTGATCCCCTGAAGAACTGGGTCAGTCAAATGCCAGTAGCAAAGCTGAAATGGGGCACAGGACATGGGAAATCTCAGCTCACCCCAAGACGTCTGAATGCCCAATGGACTCTTCACCACACAAGACATAGGGGAACCAAAACAGCATTTCAGAAACCTCTAGAGATTTGTACACTTTGTAATTAGTCCAGTATTCACTGTGAAGACAGTTGTGTGAAAGTGGGCCACAAAGAAAGGTTGGTCCATAGAATCATAGAATAATTTGGGTTAGAAGGAACCTTAAAGAGCAGCTAGTACCAATGCCCTACCATAACCAGGGACACCTAATAGAGCAGGTTACCCAAAGCCCTATCCAAGCTGGCCATCTCAGAACAGAGTACATGTAATAATCACCCTTAAAGAGCTGCATTTTTATAGGTATAACCACTTGAAATAATTATGAACAAATAAATATGTGTGAGGAGAAAGTATTAGTGAAAATGAAATTGCTTCCGTATGGGGAAAAAAAATAAAACAACAAAAAACATGGATTATTGCACAGAGACCAAAGAAAAACTGAGAACAAGATACCAGCATGAGAGCCGAGAGGAAGAGAGTGCAGGAAAAAACAAGCAGCTTAGCCTTTGGTTATGGCCTAAGGAACAACCTGCAGTAGAGATGAAGGCACCAAATAGTTAATAAAGCTTCTGAACTGTTTCCAATTCTTGAACAAGGAAGCAATAGTTCTGCTCTTATCAGCAACTGCTCTTTCGTATTTGTATATCAAGCTAGCTTTATTAAATTATTCAGCAAAGGTCAGATGTGATGTGTCTTCCTAGTTTTATTATGATTTTCTATGACATTGCCTGAGTAGCTGAATAATAAACAGTGCATGTCCATATGCTATAGCGCTGAGATATCCACAGGCACTCTGGATTATGAGACTGCAACCATCAATTCTGAGGCAACGTAAGTGTATTAAACAAAGGTTTAAGCTACATGTAAGCACTTCTGTGTGTTGCTTGTATAAATACAACAGCGAAACAGAACCGAGTCCCAGCACTGTGTACACATACTGATTTTGAAACCTACTTGTGCATTATATAGTTTGTAAATATTTGAACCTGTTCCTTGCTAATAATCTAACTAGTTGAAGCCTCCAGCTCCTTACAACTGATCAGAACTTCCCAGCCTGGGGTGAGCTGCCCAAAAGTGCTGGGAGAAAATAGGTAGTAAAAAACTGACAGACCAAAGTGGCTATTACCTACAGTGACAGCAGAAGCAGATTGAAAATTTGGTTATTTTACAAATAGACAAAGATCTTCAAATCAATTTGTGTGATTCTTTAAGATATCTTTTTGACTCCACATGATATATGCCCCAATTTATGGTTACTGAAAGATGCATAAGGCTTTTTCAGCATTGGCAAGTGACAATTACAATATCATCTATACAATGTAAAGTAAATACATATCTAATGTTAATTGAACAAAAATTTAGTAATTTAGTTTAGTGTAGTTATTTGTGTTGTTTCAGATTAGTTTTATCTGGCCCTAGGGAATATCTAGACATCATTGCAAAAGCCAACATAAATTAAAAATAGGATGTAGGTTTTCTTTCAATTGTTAAGTAAGTAACAGAACACTGCAGTGAACAATACAAAGAGCATTATGAATTCAAGCTGTTCCTGGTTCCTGATGGTCTCATTGATATTGCCTAAAATTTATTTCTTATTTTATACAGACATATCTTTTAGCAATCCACTTCACAGACTTTAAGGTCAGAAGATTTTATGGATAGAAAGCATTGAAAACTTTCATGGTTACTGATGCAGGAAAAATGTTTGCTTTACAAATTCGCAGTAACCAACATTGCTTTGTTTTTTTCTGGTTGATTTTTTTTTTTTTTTTTTTTTTTTTAGAGAGTACAGGTTATTTTTTATAAAAGGAAGATTTAAAATCAGTATTTTTTTAAATAAATAATAAATTGAAAATCAGGACTGTACCATAATAATAAATATTTGTTCATCAACAACTGCCTCTCAGAAGTTCACAAATCCTATACTTTGGTTTAAGCAGCTATTGTTATTTATTTCCATCTCACAGCATATGCAACACACACACACAAAGAAAAAAAAAAAGAGAGAAAAAAAAAGAGGAGGGAAAACTCTCATCAGTGAGTATGTTTTGGGCTCAATTGATACAACATTCCACTAA
Organism: Phasianus colchicus; assembly: GCF_987193195.1. Taxonomy (NCBI): domain Eukaryota; kingdom Metazoa; phylum Chordata; class Aves; order Galliformes; family Phasianidae; genus Phasianus; species Phasianus colchicus. The sequence continues at coordinate 8,651,822 of NC_143445.1, forward strand.
GCTATTCCACGGCATTTATGTCAGATGAAATATCCACAGCAGTCTCATGCCCCTTTGACTTTCTGAGCACTTGGGATTTGTATTCCAGAAACACATGTGGCTCCCAAGAAGCTCTTCAGCCTTGGCAGTGATAACAAGGAGGGATCAGAGTACCCCAAGTAATCCTTACAGCTCTGTCAACAATTCCTATGGCACATCATAAATCAGGAGGAACCTGCTTAGTCCCTCTGCCCCAGCTCCTCACTCCTTCCGAGGGCTCATCCCAGCTCCCTGACTGCGTGGCTTGCCTGCAAGAGAACAGGATGATTTTCTCCATATCTGTCTCATTTCCAGGCTTGCCAGCTCTTTATTAGTCTCTCATGCAAGGAAAATCTTGGGAGACACTTTCAAAATAGAGGATCGAGGCAGCAAGAATGCCTGCTGTCGAGCTTTATGACCAGAAACACCTCTCCAGCATCTCTGCAGGGATGGAGGGAGAGACACCAGCTCTGTTTCACCCCAGCTGCTGGAATGGAAGAAGACTGATGGCAAAGGTAGTTAGAATCATTCCACCTGCACCAAAGGTACAGCCTTTTGGTGAAGAGGCAATCACACCATCTAGTTCCTAACTGCAAGTGGCTTTTATCCTGTACTTTACAGCTTATGTATTGCAAACGGGGAAAAGGCTCATTAGACCTTTGTAGTAAGCCTAGGACAGTGCACAAATGCCAACAGTCAAGCCGTCAGAGAGGGAAAGACAATAGAAAAAAAAATCAGAAAAATGAGAAGCTTAGAGCAGGAAATAGATATTAATAAAAGTCTTAAATTTTAATTGCCACAGACATTAAAAGCGTACCAGAGAAACAAAACCTAGAAGGGAGAAAAGAAACCCCCTCTCTCCATATTTCAGCATTTTTAAATGCCTTCCTCTCAAAAATGTTATTCTTTCATTTTCCAACTGATAAGATAGCTATTTTTCTTCTAAACAATGAAATAAAAATAAAAACTAAATGAATACATAAGAGCTGAACATTTCGAGGTGGCTAATTACCTCACAAAATGGTGGGGAAATTAAATGCCCACCAACCCTCTAAGACCGGTCTGCCACTGAAATGTATTCCAATTTTCTGGAAGATCATTCCCCACGTTTCAGTTGCCTTTTGTTTAACCCTGTTCACAGATTCCTAAGGCTTTTAAGGATGAAAAAATAATCAGTACAGAAACTGCCCATAACCCATTACTCAGTAGAGCTGTAGCACCCTGTGAAACCTAGCTGACCTACTTGTGCTGAGTTTAAGCCCTTCGAATGCACAGTAAAGGCATGAGGTTTTTGTTGTTGGGAAGACATGCAGTACTAATAGAACTTGAAAAAAGACAAACCCAGACCTCTGAGCAGCATACAAACAACGCCTGCGCACTGAGGCTGCCCAAGGCTACTGCTGCTCTAGATTGTGTGCAGAAGACACTTAACATAAGGAATACACCTTGAGTTGAAGATAACATGGTTTATTTCTTCATGATATTCAGATTAAAATGTATCAATGTATTTAGCACAATACTACATTTTAGGACAAAATCATCAGTGCTTTGCAAGGCTTCATAACTGTTTATTCATTATAAATAGTAAATATTTACTGAACTTTTTACATGAAAGACGTTTGTTTTTTGTTTTTGTTCGTTTGTTTTTTACAACATGTTGTTGGCAGAGGCTGCAACACAAAGATTTCATTTTTCCCTCTCCCTTAAGACCAATGTGTGAACTAACCTCTGTACTGAATCTAGTCTAATGCACTACTTCATTGTCCTCAACACTAAAAGGAATGTATTTGTGTTCTGCCTCTCTCTTTGTTCAAAGAATAGAGAGAAATAAATAACACCGCCTTCCATCTTCCTGTTCCTCTCAACATCACAAAACACAAATTTATTGACATTCTAAAATGTCACAATGCAAACTTCTTGTAAACCTTGGTTCCTATAATTAATTTCTATATTGGATATCACTGTATAATTTAAACAACTGTGTTATATACAGCTCCATCTCTGTTCATGTCCTGTACATCACTAAAAAATGTAAACGTAATCATTTTTCCTTACTGTTTCCTGAAAATGACCTTTAAATCATGATTAGAAAGCTGGATTTTAGCTGTCCAGCACACTGCAACATTTCTGTATTTGATCATTAGGAATTATGCACTGCAAAAATAAAAGTACCTGCAAAAATATAGTTCTGATTCTATCTATATGACTTTGGATGATTCCAAAGTTTGTGTGAGGTACACAGTATTGCACATTGCTAGGCAGTTGTGAAAAAATCAGTCACATCAATTTTTTTCCTCCATGTTTCTTCAAAAAGGTACAGTGGACCAGGAAAACTCCACATAAAAAGATAAAATGTATTTTCCATGTTACATGAGATCCTGTCTCTTGGTAAAGCAAAACTTGTGACATTTATTGACAACATGATTACAGAAGCATAGTAAGATTACTAGTAAGTTGCTCTGGAAGTCCTTTGCATTTATCCTAGCTTCCTATGGACTGTGACATTTCCTCTTGATGACAATTTCCAGTGTGTAACGAAAAAGGTTCTGCTGCCCATGCTTCAGAAACTGGGCAGCTTTAAATGAAGTTTAACTGAAGTTAGACTGAAGTCAGCACTGGATGCCAGATGAGTCAGAGTACGCAGAGCTCAACTGCTAAATTTCAAAATGTTCCTTTTATCCCAATCAATGCACATTAATTTCAACAAAAAAACGGAATGTTTTGCCAGACAGCAATATTAAATTCTGCTCTGTTTTGTATACCCACTCATAATGAACTATGTAGCATTTATTTATTCATTATTGCTTTTGGCCTTTGTCTTCTGTATAGCTTTGTTCAGTCTTCAAAAGTCTACTAAAAGCTATGACTGGAGAGAACAGAACAAGCCTACTTCTCTCACTGGGATTGCCCCAGTTTAGACTGCAGTGTATTGAGAAGATCCCTGGTATCCAAGCTCTGGAGCGAGACCGGAAAACAACACCAGCTTTAACTTGAAGTGGACAGTTCATTTATGCAATATCTGGCTTCAGATAATGAAAGGCACCTGCAAAAAAAAACAAAAGAAGCTTTTTAAGTCATGCTGTGACAACCTCACAGCATGGGGCCATGCCAACTACAGGTTGACATTGTCATATTTAATATTGATATATCAAAGGAAAGGGACTAATATTTTTATTCCTGGGACAAGTTTGACAAAACTCTACGTATCTGGGATTATATACTGTAATGATTCTTGAGCTGGCCTCATTAAGAACATGTGTTTCTAATAATGGAATGCCAGTGGTTATTTCGATTTGGACAACCCTTATGTTTTACCTAATGGCAATCAGGTTTCATGTCTCAACAATTAATAACATCAAGATGTTGTTGACATCACTTAAGAAAATAATTATGCAGCAGAAATCTTGCTCAAACAATCAGCTATCTCACCACTGAACTCCACTTGATTTTGGAGAGAAGTAGCAGTCAGCCATTAGTATCTATTCCTGTAATTTTCTCTGTCACAGACAAAAAAGTACATACAATTGATAAATGATTATTGTTTTGCAGTACTCACTTTGTCCATATTGCCCATACTGGTAGCCTGTGACAGGGTCCATGCTGTAGCCGGTGGTGCTGTAGGTTGGAGGGCAGTAGGACTGCGATGTAGGCAGGCTGTCTAAACTCTTCATGTGATCTAGCCGCTGACTGCAGCTGGCTGAGACAGTGGTGGTGGGCTCCAGACCTCCAGTCAAAGGGGACAGGGCATAATCAGTTTGGGGCTGGTGAGGCACACCACCATGGTTAGTCAAGAGTCCCATTACCTAAAATAAAAGGTAGAATAATTGAGTAAAAACACATGGAAAACTGTTTTGTTGTTGGAGCTGTAGGAGTCTGCAAGTCTTTCATTGATTTCCTAAAACAGGTAGACTTAGCTAAAGCATAGATTGTATGCTAACTAATATAAAGAGCAGAAAAAGCTGTATTATCCTCTAAATAAAAACTGATGACTAGGAACCCACAAGAAGCAATACTGAGGGCAAAGAAGGAAAAGTAATGTCAAAAACTATTGTGATCTTTGTCTGTCTGATCTTGTGCCTCAACCAGGATTTCTGCAGATGGTTATTCCTTGAGAACTCGATCAGAATGGAATAAGAAACAGATAGCGACTCTTCACCAGTGCAGTTCTGCACAGTCTAGCAACGCAGAAAAGTTATGAAAAAGTTTACATGCATATTTTTTTTATATAAAATCGGCAGCTTCTAAAATGAAATTAATTTGGAGCGAATCACAGCAATACCATTGACAGAAGTAACAAAGAATCCCAGCACCAAGAACATATGAACATAAATGTGTGGGAAGAGGCAGAGAAGCCCTAACTCCTGTCACTGGATACACTGCGTGCTGGTCTGAAGATCTGAAATGCAAAAAAGTGCTGCTCATTATACCAGTTCTCAACTTAATCCTGACTTAGAGGAGACAACAGAAATGGTCTGGCTGTCCTGACTGACCTCAAGTCAACTGTGCTGTGACTCCTTTAATAAGCTGCCCATACACAGCTATAAAATCAACAAGTGAATTGAGATTAAATGGAAAGAGCTAATGGGAAAATATGTGCGTGTCTCTACAAAGGCTCAGTCCTCTAAGTTGTCATTTTCAGTAGAAAAGCACAAAAGATTTCAAAAGCACCATGAACAGGAGTCAAGGAAGCTGCAGTGCTAAGTTTTTGACTTACAAATATCCACTCACATTATAGGCTGGTGCGTATTTGCATCCCCAGCACATCTCTACAGCACATTTTGCAACTAAGTTCTGTTGAGAGAATTGCTTGCTTCTGCTGGACGAAGTTGCACTTCAAAGCTTGAGAACAATTTGCAGGTTAAGATGGAGGGGCAATGTACAGCTTCTGCCAAAACAGCATAACCTGATAATTTTAAGTTGGTCTTCCTCCAAAAAAGGATTACAAATATCTGACACATGCTTTTTGATAATCATTTTGCTTCTCTGTACTTATCCTAACCTACCAAAACTTATTAAATTTGCAGTCTGTTTTGTGAAGAATAAAGCCATGCTCATATAAATATGTCTGGTACTGAAAGTTTTGGTGTCCCTTCTCAAATTGTATTTATTTTCCATTGCAATGGAAGAGGGATTTTTGTTGCAGGGAGCTCATAGTCCCAGCTCAGCAAACTCTGAATTGTTTGTTTTTAATCAATAAATGAAACAAGCCCCAGGGATCACAATTAGAGAGTAGGAAGGAAGACAAATCCAGATCTTACATGTCTAATAAGGAAAAAAAGAGGCATAAGCAGAGGATTTCAAAAAGTAACACCCAGGTGCCTGCATCACACATATCAATCATGTCTTGAGATGCACTCAGCACATCTCATTGCGAAATCCTAGCACTGAAGTTAAAAACACAAAGAACTTGGATTCAGGTATGGAAAGTTATATATATTTTTTATATTATATGTGTATATATTTATACTTAATTCAAATCACTTTTTCAAGGCACAAAAACCTGCTAAAAGAATTTGAGATTAATGAGACACAATTTAAAAATCCTTAGAATTACCAGAGATTAAGAAATCATCATACTAGAATGGCAACCTGAGTGGTATTTTGTCACAAAAAAAAACCACTAAAAGCTGAGATTACTTGACTCCCAACCTTTCCTCTTCAAACTGAATTCTGAAAAGTAATACAAATTTTACAAGATTATTTTAGTAAGTTCTGCTATTTTAGGAAATACACACATTTTTCTTGCAGTGTTGGAAAGTGATATGATCATGAAAATGTAGCATGTTTAACAAACTGACATTGCATCAGCAGCATATAATGTTAGATACATTATACTTTCAATGAACATAGGTTACATTAATATTCATCCTTTAAAATTAAGGTTGTGAACTTAATAAGAAATTCCACCAAAAAACCCCCACATATCTTAACATAAACATTTATGTTAAAAATTACTGCTGTGAAAAATATTTACTTTGGCACAAGCATCATGGTTTTGACTGCAGTTTTAAACATCCATGGTTTATCAGAAGTCTGAAATAAGTGCACAGCCCTTTCCATTCCTGTATAGCACCTATGTAGTCCCAGTATTTACGGCATTTTACCATGTTCTGTTCCAAGTTCAAAAGCAGGGAGAACAGCCTCAGCTTATGTTGCCCTCACAGCCCCGCTGGAGTCCCGATGCCACTCCTCTGCACATGAGCTTTCATATCACATACACCATCTCTACCAGGAGTTTTATGATGGATTGCTAAGTTGGGCAAATAGCTATTTTGCCAACTGCACACTTTAAGTAACTTAAGTCTTTTCTGTTTAATATTTTCAACAGAACAGAACCCAGGCCATTTTTTTTTTTAATTAAATCAGAAAATAGTACGAGCCATTAAACGTCTTTTATAAGATGCTCCTAATAGACAGTCTGCAGAAGAACTGGCACAGCACCCTATCTTTGAGGTGGGGAAAACTGGGATAACCATCTTTGTAGAAATGTCTTCTTCAGAAGCATTAGGAATCATGCTGTAGTTGATTAGTATCTAAATAATTAGATTTTTGGTTATGTCTGTTTTGAAAGCTATAAGGGAAGTAGCCTTAGGGCAAAAGTCTTTCATATGGTATGTGCCATGACCTTATCACCCATACAAGGAGTTACAGGAAGGGCATGGCTGACTTTCACCTAATCAATTAGATAGCCATCAATGGGTCACGTCTGCGAGATGCTCAGCACCTTCAGCTTAGTAGCATAAACAGACACATGAAGATCTGTGTTTTGCAACTCAGATCTTCTGCTAGTATTAAACAGTATAATAATAAATAGGTAAACAGATCTGATTTTTTTTTCACTAACCATTGCAAAACATTTATTCAGTCCACATGCCATTAAAATTACCGGAAAATGTGCACTTGCCTCTGAATTAATTGGGGAAAATTGAAGTAGTAATTGTCACCCTCACCAATCTAGATCTCAAAGAAATTAAAAGAAGAAAAATCAAGGGCAGATCTAACATCGAGAACCAAATGCTGCTGTAACTGTTCCATTTATTTTAGAAAATAACTCCTATGAATGCAAAAATTTAGGCTAGTTTACATTCCATGTTTTGTTTTCCTTAAAAACAAAAAATGTTGATCTGTAACCTTTGAGTTTATACAATAAAAGACAGCTTATATAATTAATAAAGTTATTTGTATATTCTGTTAGAAGAAAATGAAGGTGTATTTAGGAATATCAAAAAGAACACTATGAACTGTAACAAGTCAACTCTACAGAAGAGTTTTCATGGAGCACATCCCAAACATCCAAAACATTCACTGGAACAAGTCTCTAGCTGTTGGAGTTGACACAGCATCACTGGGTAAAGTTATGATCCAGGAGGAAGAGAAATCGAGTGATGAAAGCTTAAACACCACGTACACAACATCTGGTCCACTATCAGCTGTTAGAAAATACTTCTATCATTAACAAAATAAAGTCCATTAAAGTTAGAAAAAGCTCATTCCATTAAAATGAAGCATTATGCCCATTAATGTGGTCGGTATTTTAGGATGTAGGACCTACCATAAGCACAATAAAATTCTCATATGTTTTAATTCATTTACGCATGCCTGCATTTAATATGCTTTGTGACCATGTCTGCAATTAATATGATTTATGAGAAAAGAACATGTGCAGTATTTTTTGGGTACAGTGATACATTTTTTCCCCCTCCTGTGAATGAAAGATTTAATGAAACAGCTCAAGGAAAATTGTTGTCAGTTAACGTATTAAGTTGAACTGACAGAATCACGAGTAAACTTTAGTGGAGTTAATGATATCCTCTTATCTGACCCTGACACATTTGCAGCATGTAATTTACAGAAGCTCTGTCCAGGGAATCTTGACAAATGCTCCTAACGATGTCAGGGCAATGTTCCATTCTAATGTAAAACAGATGTGGGTCAGATACCCTCATTCATCACAAACACTGCAAATTTCAAACTCCTTCTGAGATGAATGGCATTACCTGCTGTTAACTCTTTTCACTGCAGAAAAATCTCTCACAAACAAAATACTGCACTGTAAAGCATGTAGAAATGTTTGCCCTACTGTACTATAATGGCAGATTTTAGTAGACTGTATAAAATTAACTAGCTACATGGATCTATACATATAGGATCACAGAACTATATTTCAGATTCATTTCTTAAACATGAATATTTCTGCTGGATATATGAAGAAACCTAAGAGTAAGAATTCCGTGCCAACTGGCAAGCACTTGGAACCAAATACTTGGTTAATAAAAATAGGAGCAAATACACCAACTTTGAAGATCCGATGATCTGACCTTCTGTGTACTTGAATCAAACGAGGCCTCATACTGATTTCACACCACTAGACATCAGTGGTAGCTACACTGAAATCAGAGAAGGTGCAGTGGTGTACCATTTAGGACAACTGAGAGGATAACTTGATCCTACAAGAATTATATTTTTAACTACAGGAGATTACTGATGTCCACAACATTACCACAGTTTGTCTCTAAACGAATGCCTTTTTTCAGGCACTAGATCATGGACTCACAGGACTAGGTAACTCTATCAAAATAATTAAGAGAAATTCTCTAGATCCTGTTGCATAGAGAAGCTTCAAAAATGTTAAGACTGAAAAGGCAAAATAGAAGGCCCAAAGATGAATATATGTTCAATTTTCTATTACATATTATTTATATATATTTTATGTAGTTAAGTATAAATACTTAATATCTCAAAATTGTTAGGCAGTCTTAGGGATTGTAGGTACTGGCTTGTGAGTTTAGATTGTTAAATATGGCAATATTACTTACAGTTGTTCATAGAATAGGGTTAGATTTTCCTTTCTCTGTAAACTCTTCTCTCACCTACTGCTCAACCCAAAACACAGCAGAGACAGTCCAGCCATCATCAAAAAGACTGGAGACAGCTGGACTCGCACATGCCTTCCCTTCACAACTAGAATACACTGTTCTGTTTTCTGGAAGCTAGACAAACAAAAACCATTTTGTTTTCCTTTTCTTTTAAATTCAAACACTAGTTAACTTTGTCACTGTCAGAAAGCCTGGGGATGTGATCTGTGAAGCTTTTACAGCAAGATTCTCACGGAACTCCGTTTGGCCCTATTACAGCTATTACATGGTCTTACACGGCTGGATCAACCAAGGGGAAGTTGCTACAAAAATCCTTGCCAAATAGTTAAAAGAAATATTATCCATAAATGTGAAAAAGATGACAAACAAATATTGCTGAAGTAACCCAACCTGTAAGGAAGGGTTTATTCATGAGGCTTCCATTAGTGTCTATGCCAGGACTCTAATGCCAGGTTAATCATCATCAGGACAAACACCAACATTTTGCTATTTTGACTAGGCAAGACTAAGCCTTTTAGCATTCTGACTCAGCACTCAGTCTTTCTTTTACAAGGAAATGATTACTGTTACTGATATCCTGGCAAAAACGATCCAAAAAATTAGGCACTCCTCTCTTGAGGGGTTGGAAATTTTGAAGCAAACTGAACCCTACGCATTTGAAGAGAGGCATTGCTTTCTAGAGCAACTTTGCTATGGATTAAATTTTGCTCTTTCTGATCCCCACTGCAATATAGGCTTTTCACCAAATCATACTATCATATTTTTAGTATCCTTCCTTGGAAATCTAAAATACAGAACATAGTTAAGTAAGCCACCAGTGATTACTCATAACAAAGCCCTCATTCATGTACCAGCCATTAACTGAATAAATATGCAAGTACTTACATTCCTGTAGATATTTTCATTTCATAAATTCATTAAAGAATTAAAAGTTCACCAATGCATGCAAGTCACATATTCTATGAAGAACTAAATCATACTTTCTCTTAAGTGGTTCAAATTTAAAGCCTATGTGCAGCAAATGCAAAACATTACTTTAAAAGCTGCAGTGCAGTTAAACACTCATCTTGTGTATATTGCAAGTGATACAAATTATTGTGGAAACAGCTGAGTCAGTCCTGTGGGAATTCTAAAATTTTCAGTATCACAGGGTACAAAATAAGGCTTATTTTGTTTCTTGTGATGTCTGTTAAAAAAAAGAAAAAAGCTAAGATGTGAAATTACAATAAAGATTTGTTCAAAAATTTTAGAATTATTATATATCGGGAATTATGCTTTATGCTAAAACATTTTTGTTTGTGTTTTGAACTCTGAGGCAAATAAACATAATTTTTTGTTTTAAATGGGAGTTCTTAGGGGTAGGAAAAACTCAGGCTTCATTTCTGAAAGAAATTTTTTACCTGAAGAAGATTCGTCATGAAACAGCAGCCAGGTGTAAGAGCAGACAAACATCTAGCAGTCAGAATCATAAACTATTTCAAAATATATTAATTTAAGAACTGTCAAAGCTTCCGGATAAGCATTATCTTCTTATAGTGCCTACACAAAGGCACCTTCAGAAAGAAAACCTCAAACACTGAACTCTAAATCTGCTGCAGTTTGACGGCTGTAGTGTGAAAAACAACGTGATTAAAAATCACAGTACTTACTGATAAGTTTATGCATATTGTGTTATTTTACTCTTACGTTTTCAGCAGAGCCCAGAGTTTTGTTGTTGTTGTTTTTTTCCCTTCCCCCCCCTCCCTTTCAGATGTCTGAGCAGTAAGAACAGACTTGTTTTGGAAGGCTGCATTCTGCCCTTGAAAACATCCTGGCAAGGGGAAGGTGAAATTGGAAAAACGCCCAGGGAAGGGAACTGTGATGGGCATTCAAAATGTAAGGTCACCAGTTTATTGTTGTAGTTATACTAATAAATATAATTTATGTATATAATGAATATGTTAATATATTTTATATTCATAATTACAATATTTACAAAACGATGATATTATTTTTGCAAGGTAACAATTATGAAACTATTGAATCTCGTATATTGATCTCATATTCCAGAAACAGAAATAATCCCACTGACTGAACTTTTTCATTCTTTTATCTAATGTATTTATTTTTACTAAAAATAAAATAAAATTGCTCTCATTAAAATTATGTCATGTGAATTAACTTTCTTCCCCACAGAGAAATCCCTGACTTGTTCTTGGTCATTAAGTAAAGAGTTCTTAAAGCCAACATCACTGTGCCAAACATGAGCTTCTGATTGGTAAGGAACTTAGAACTAAAAAGTATGTTTTCAGCTGCATAGCAAGTAGAAGGTATTGTAAAAGGCATAATGAATTAACATCTGTATTTTTTCTTCCTGCCCTGTTAATAGGGAAATTCAAGTTGATTCTTTAACAGAACGTTCTCTTTAGCAGAGGTAACAGGACAGTATGAATATATCTAACTGATTCGACAGCTGCCGCCAGGTCTACGCCTCAGGTTAATGAAAACCAGTGCTTACAAAGACTAACGCCAGTTACCTAGGATCCATCTCATCAGGAGAAGTTACAAGTTAATTCTTAAACTCAGGCAGTGAAATGTTTTGACAGTAAAAGAAAGAAAACCTGAAACAGCTGGCAATTTTACTACTGTTCACAGAAACGCTTGGAATTTTCTTATCAAGATTAGTCTGGAGTTCCAGGTAATTGCATGAGAACTGCAAAGTATTTTCAAGAATATTGTGGTCTTCTCCACATTCAACATTCAATCCTCTTTCCATTTAGAAAGTACAGTCTTTAGAGCTACTACTTAGGTTCAGTTAAAGATAATAAGGAAGAAGTAGAGGTAAGAAATTTTTAGAGGGCAAGGAGGAAAAGAAAACCTGATGTCCAGCAGGATACAGGTTGTACACATTTGTTCTTTCTCTGTTAAAAATTTACCAGAGTATCCTAAAAGTTAACTGCAGGAAGCAAGTAGCCTCATGGGCAGCAATGTGAGCACAGTGTTGCTGCTCACTCTGAACCTACGAGCAGCTAGAAACAGCACGTTTCCAAACCTGCAAACTGTGTAGGGCAAACTGTGCTGCTTTGACATTAATAAAAAGCACATGACAAGGTCAAGGGATGCCCATGTACACCGGAAAAGACCTTTTCCTTGTCTTAAATGAAGCAGTTCAAAATATTGAAATCCTGTCTTAAAAACAATCTGCTCTCTTGTAAGGCCAAACACCTGCAGCTCTTGCAAGACAAATGTTATGGCAGTCCGTCTTCTGCTTTACAGCCAGAGAAGCAGGGTGATTGTTAATGCCGGACTCAGAAAGTGCTGTGGCAGTTCAGAGGCACGCTCAACTCCTGCACACACACATTAACCTACAGATATGCTGTTCCCTAACAATTCCGAGTTAACCAATTTTTGTTAAAAGAAAATGCACTAAGCAACTGAAACCTAATTTGAAAAGGAAATACAATATCCCCATAAATGTATGCATGAAAGCCAAGAAGCTGCATAATAGGCATAGAAGACATAAAAAATGTGCGATTTACATATATTACACACTAATAATCTCTGTTCTGACATTATATTTATAGAGCGCTGGCTGAGATGGAGTGCTTGTGGTTTGGTTGTTTTTCTATTCGATACAAATAAGGACACTCCTAGCTATCAGTTCCCCAAGACATCCATCACTAGTTTATTCCTGCAGAAGCCTATCTTCGACAGGTCTGCAGGCCAGGTTCTCACCACAGCCAGGTGGTAGCGAGGAAACCAGATGCACAATGAGAGCCATCCATCATCCAGAAGGGATCTGCAGATTTTGCTACGATGTAATAAAGGGCTGAATGTTAACCAGGTGGGACCCTTCCTATTCTCTCATTCTTATGAACAAGAATACCATTTTATTTCCCAGTAAACTACCATCCTGCGAGACAGCTACATTAAGTTCTGCTTCTTAAAACTGAGCAAGATGTACAGTTCTCTAACTTCCAAGTTCATGGCTGAAGTGATAAAAATAAAGTTACAGCACCCCAGTCATTTCCCCTTTTCTTCTGTGCTTCACCCAGTGCTTGCCTTGAACAACATGTCAGTCCATCATACCAAGAACAACGTTAGAAAGGAAACATCCCGCACAGCAAATAAAGCATCCCCAGAGGTCTGCATGTCAAACCCCCAATTGGAACAAAAATTAAAAGGGAAGAGGAGGTTTAAGTCTGGTAAGACTATAATCCTACAAATCTTAATATTAGATTTTGTTCTGCAAATTCTGAGGGTTTTATTTTTTACTCACAAAAGATTATTTGGGTTCAGACAAAGCCCCCATCTTCTCCCTCCCACTGAAGTCACTGTAAATTCAGTTATTCACAGTATATCCAAAGTGCTTTTCTGAGAGAGACACTGATGGGTGGAAACATGATTTAATTGCTCACACACCCAGACTTACTGTGGTCAGAAATCCACCAGCTAGCAAAATGATCCTCTCACTCTCATCTAAATTCCACACACATGCAGGGCACTGCAACGTGCCCACTCAACAGCAAAATTCCTGTTTCTTTCTTAATAAAATCACCAGTGCAGAACTGGCTTTAAACTTCCTGGCTACACTCAGACACCTGTGGTGCACAGGTTCCAAGGAAGCCCAGCAAGGGGATCCTCTGGGACCCCTCAAAACCAATTGAAATACATCTTACACTCAGTAGCATAGCACTGATGTGATCAATGTCTTGGTCTCATCCTTCAGGCATAAAGCACAATCATTGTTTCTCTGGAATCAGAGTTGTTTCACATTATGAATAGTTTTATGCAACAAAGAAGACAGAATAGTTGTAGACACAAACCCTGGGTATGTCATTTAATCCCAAGGTGTCTCCGTTATCACTTAGGCCCCAAAACTGTTTCAGAGGTGCTATTGGTAACAATACATGAGTATTTTAGGGCTACTTTTTCATTTGTTTGTTTGTTTGTTTGCTGTAAGGTGATGGAAAGATATTTATCAGCCAGTCAGGTTCATCATTCCATTGTCAAGAAGCTGTTTAACATCTAAGCGAATATAAGCGATCACCTGTATATATTCAGTGATGAACACATACCATCAATTTCTGAATGATCAGCCTCCTTCTAAACTTGCTGGTAAAGGTGCAAAATAAACAGACTAGGTGCAGAATAACAGCAGCTCTAAAGACCAGGGCAGAAAAAGTTTTAGAGCAGAAAATTAAAAAACAAAAAAAAACAGCAGAAGTTGCATAGCATAAAGACAGAGCTGGGTGTAAAGAAGCCCAGCAACTGATTAAAAGAAGCCTAATCTGCTCCAGAATCTCCTTTTGATTATATCAAACCTCAAATCAGCAAGACTTTGGGGGGAGGAAGCCTGGCCTCACTGTTTTGTTCCGCTTTGCCCAGACATCACAAGATTTCTTTACTGTTGCGCTCAACTTCTGTGTCACAGACAATAAAAGCTTTGTGAAAGAAAAAAAAGATCACATTTTCCATAGCCAGAACCAACATACATTTAAACTGACACTAACAACTACCTTTGATGGATTAACGCTCAATCCTAGGAAGATATTTATATCCAAACTGTGGAAGCCTTGCACACTATGAAACCAACCATTTTAAAAAAGTCATGGCTTTTGTTGAAGATTGCATTTAGAAATGAGAATTCTTTCGAACAAAATCCATTCAGGTCTTGTTGGAAGTACATCCGTTTGTTTTTTCTGTTGGTATTTTTTTCTCGAGGTTTCAAGCCATAAAGTTTTGTACTCCACTCTATGCTATAGGAATCTGTGAAACTTAATTACATTTACTGTTACAAAAAAGGGTTTATGAACTTTTGCCTTTGGGCAAAAATGTTTATTTCATTGCCTTTGTTATTCATTCTTTTCAACTCCAGTGCCTTTGAACTTTTCAGCTGCACAGAGTTATCACCGTTGCACAGGAACCAGGAACTGTACTCCCAAGATGCAAACCACAAGTTGAAGAAAACGAAGGAGGCAAAGATATACGAGTCGTTATTTTGGCCACCCTTTGTGCCATTAAAATCTCATTTTCTGCCTATTAGAATGCCCTCTCCCTGCTTAGGCAGTGGTGATAGTCGGTGATTAGTGTGTAATTGAGTATAATTGTCTTTTCACTTTTCATTTGTGTCATTCTGAGCTTCTCTCTGTTTTTCTAACCACTTCGAGGAAAAAAGGGTGGAAAGCAGATAAAGCCGTTAAAACTCTCACTTTCAGCCCTGAAGAGATTCCTGATTGTAATTATAGATTGCATCCTCTTTGTGACTTCTCAGAATTTAGTGGACATCTCTTTCCGAGCACCTGGGCAAAGCGCTAATAAAATAAACTACTGTCTATTTAAGTTTAACTAATAATGTCAGCTTCAAACAGATGCCTCATGTAGGAAAATTTAACCAACCTTTTGACACTCAATTATCAAGGCAATTTATTAACGTGATTTCCTAAGAAGAGCTCATGCAAATTAGAAAAACAATTATGGTAGTCATGCATTTATACATTGCCGAAGAGCAGTAATGCTCCTAATTTATGTATTTATAACTCGATTATAGCTCATCTCAAAGTGTAGTGTTCAGCCCTAGAACTCTCCTAGCACCACTTGCCTGCAGTTTTCCCGTAGGATCTGGTAAAACCCTTGTGAGGTTATCTTAAAGAGATTTTGTTCACGCAAAAGCTACAGGATCTACTTTCTGTACCTAGCACTGATTCTTCAGGAAAATAGCAGTACATTACCAACGCCTAACAACTGAATATAAACACAAACCCTGCATGATTACTTTATAAATCACTTGAAATTAAATATAAGCTATGACTCTTGATTCTGCCAGTAGGAAGAAAAAAAATAAAAAAGAAGGAAACTAGCAAACTGAAATCATGTGGCTTATATAAAGAATACATTATGGTTTAAATTTGGCAATTCATTATACTGTGGCCTGAGGGAATAGACTCTTTGGTTCTGGTATACAGCAAATCCTCTGTCTGAAAACACAGGACTGACCTGAGGTGAAAGGCCATTGCCAATGGCAGGGTTCATGGGATTTGAGGGCCCGGACGGAGGCACAAAGCTGTCTGTATAGCTGGAAAATCCATGCCTGGTGCTGGGTAGGCAATAGGCAGAGCTGCTCTCTGGGTTCGAAGGGAGGCTGCTTTGGTGTACAGTGCTTGGAGGGAGAGGCTGAGGTCTATGGACTGTACTGCTTGGATCAGACACGGCTGGAAGGAAAAGAAACACGTTGATCATTTCCCTCCTCTTTTTCTAGTGTAATAAGTTCATTATGTGAAGATCAACTTGATATCATTTCATCAGAACCTGCATGGAAGTACTGATTAAATAGAATGGTAAGCCTTCAACACTGCTAGATATCTAGCTGGCCAGTAAAATTACATAAAAATTCCATGAAATCGTCATTATTAAATAGACCATAAAAGCCAAAACAGACTCGCAGTTTTCAGACAATTCTCAGCAAGTGCATTGCTTAGAACTGACACCACAAAATTATATATAACATATGAAAAAAATATATTTTAGATGACTTATATCATTATATATAAGCACGTACATACACACATATAAGCTTACATATAAAAGAAAAGCTTAATTTGTGTAGAAGACAGGCTTTCCCTTTCTGGTCACAGCACAGAAATTCTGCTGTGATTTGTAGTGAAACTAACAATGGATGGGAAAAGTCCTGGGCTTTCAAAAATTCCATTCCTTAGATAATCTGGCAACAACATTCAACAGCAGGTAGCATAAAAATCTCATAGAGAGATCAAGGAGGATATGGTAACTTGGTTTATACAATCTCTCCTGTAAGGATTTTCCTTATTAACAGCAAAATCTAGTAAAGACTAGATTTAAAGATCTATTTCCCTTGCTCCAGTCTACCAATATTCACAGAATTTCTGGTAAGGTTATGACAAATTCTTACCATGCTGAGACTTGCTACTATCTGATGCAAAACAATGGTCTTAATTGCAGATTATTTTCACTGGGAAAAGCTGGGAGTACTTACTGAAGTTTCAGTGCATCACCATCAAAAGCAACAAAGAGGACAGGACGCAACTGCTGCATCTTTCACACCACACCTCTGCAATGCATGAGGCTATTATTTCTCTAAAGATAGCACCTTTCAGATGGAACCAGCTCTTTCTTGCAGCAAAACAAATTAGAATCCTTACATGTTTTAAATAAGCAGACTTGCAAGGTCATCAGCGAGTCAGTCCCTAAAGTAGCCAATGTCCTTTTTTCTATATTTTGAGAAGAAAACGTTTCTGCAGTGGATCAACACATGAAGGCCCCAGTAGCACTCTCTAGCCAAGTACCTGTTTGCTACTGTACCTTGCGGTATGGAGGTGGGCTGATAGGACGGCTCAGAGAGCTGGTATGTCGGCAGAGTCGGCATGGCGCTGGGTGGAAACCCTCCTGGGATCAGGTGGTTAAAAGCCATCAGTTGGTTGGCTCCTGCCTGCTTCCTCCATCTAGCACGGCGGTTGCTAAACCAGACCTACAAATGATTTAATTAGGCATATTTGATTTCTGTACATTTAATAAAGGTGCATCAGAAATAATAGCATCATATTTAAAATGCAATCAGTGTCTCAGAAGAGAGCAAGAGAAGGTGTGCATTGGGCACATCTGCCATCAGCTCAGAGCTCCTAGACACTCAAAGAGCCCTTGGCACACACTTTCATGGTTCAACAGACAGGAAGCAGGAATCCCAAAGCCCAGTTTTCTCTCAACTACAGCCTCCAGAGAAAGAAGCTGACTAATGTTTTCAAGCTTTAGTGCCTTTAATAGCTATTAATCACTGTCCTTACTGCCAGATTTAATGAGAAAGGGAAAACATCTCTCCATTTGATCTGAGTGCCAGCCAAAGCTATTTGGTCTGAATTGTTTTGCTTTTGCATTCAAATTGCTGACAAGTCAGCAGCATCCCTTGAAGCACTGTTGGAACGTGCTTATATTTATATGCTGGAATTTTATATTGCCCTAATTATCAACAGAACTTTAAGCTTTTAATTTGAAAAACAAAAGCTCCACATACAAAGAAACAAAGCCCACCCAGCAAGTTTTCGTGTATTCCCACATGTACAAAACATCTCTCAATAAACTCAACATTAACACTAGATCAGAATTTCAGTACTAGATCAGTATTTCAGAACCAACCACTCTGAAATCTGTTCCCAGAACAGGGTATCAAGCAGATGGGTTTTGGATTAGTGGAAAAATTCAGCTATAAATCTGCTTTCTACTAATAAGTGATTCCTTCACATCATTCTCAGCTCATGCTCTAAGTTTTCCAAGCCTCTGATGGCTCTTATTACATACAAGAAAGGAGGAGACAAGATCTTACTGACACAGACAATAAGACCTGCAGCATGTAGGTTAATACTGGTATCAGTGGTGTCTACATGTCACAAGTCTGAAGGGCAGGCAGGCACAGCAGGGTGCCCAGACCTGCCTTGCTGCAGGTTTAGAGCGTGTTCTAGGTGAAACCTTTTCCATGAGAAGGACAACTGCAGGAGAGAAAGGCTTTTTCATTTTGTAAACAAGCAGACGTGTTATTGCTCATAATTGTAGATAGTGAAGCAGCTGCAGCTGATCAATTAGAAAAGATAGTAACAGTGACCTAAGGTCTCACACAGTACGTCTGCAGAGCCTGTAGGCAGTGCAGTCTGAAGGGCAGGAGGCACACTATCTGCTGAACCACAAGTAGAAGTATTTGTTAACAGTAAGTGAGGTCTCAGAGCTGTCACCCTTCCAGTGAACAGCCCACGCCAACTTATGAATCAGCCATCACAGACTACATTTCCAGGTGTGCAGGCCATAAGCTGCCTTTATATGAGGGCGTAGAACATTCTGAACTCCCTTGCTCACATTTCAGCCTTAATTTCTTATTCCTCAGACATCTCCCATACGCTTATGCCCCTCAGAGCCCACCAGTTTCACATTCCTTTTTGGTCCTTTGAAGATGACCAAAAAGAAAGAAGGGGCAAAATACTCTGAAGAGGGAGAAAGGGACTCTCTGAAGAGCCAAAGTGCACTTAGGAAGGATAATGGAGGTCTCAGAGAGAGTGGGGAACAGTGAACACACACAGCAATTAGCCCACCCAGGTCATTAACTGTTGCTTTCTCCATGACACTCTCCCTTCTTCAGGTCAAGAGGGTTATCTGGTAATCTTCAAAAGCTTTGGGAGCCTTGCTGAACACCACTGTGTGGTTTTCATTGAGGAAAATGGGGCAATGAGATTTTATTTCATTGAGATGAAATAAGATAAGGGATAAGGGTCTGTCTTCTGGCTCTAGATCTTTCTTAAAAACTGAGTCAAATCTAAAACTGGAACTCAGCAGCAGCATTAATGCCAAGTGTTATGCTTTTATTTACAGATTATAGGTCTTGCCTACATTTAGCCCATTTTATAGACAAGTGCTTTCCCAGAACCACAGAGGTGCACCAGCCATCACAGGCAGGGACGTGCTCAGCAGCACCCAGCACCCATGGCAGCCCTCAATGAGCACATGCAGGAGCTCTGCTGCCAGCCCAGCCGCCATGTGGCTGCTTTACCATTGCTGGGCCAACCAAGTGACTACACCAAACACTCAAAACAGCAGAGCGAGTTTCTACCAAATTATCCTCTGCAGAACATGGCTACAAGAGTCTGTTCCACATAAAGAATCTGCCACAGGACTTCAGCCCTTTTGGGAGCACCAGGGACTCATTGCCACAATAACCATTTGTGCTTTCTGCTACCCAGTGATAATTACAAAAACATCTCAGCAGCAAGCACCAGGGGCATCATCTATGTATGTCCTTGTTTTCCTTTGATTTTTATGGGCTTTGGATCCAACTTGGTAAAAGCAAAAAGGATTTCTCATAAAAATGACCATAAGTGTCATCATGGCCCTAACAGTTACCATCACACATTTTCACAAGTGAACTCACTGAAACTCTGATTTCTGAGTGTTTAACATAAGAGTTTTTATTGCCTAGCATGGCCCAGCCCTTCTGACGTGATGGCCAGTGTCTGAAACATGGTGGGCCTGACCTAGATCCATACAGTAGAAGTGTGGTTTGCCACCATGTTTAACTTCTACTTCACACCAAGTAACTGCAGACCTCAGGTGTTGTGTGAGATGGAACACAAAGAGGAAACAGTAAGAAGAAAAAGGAACATGAAGAAAGTGAAATGGGAGAGTTAAAAAGTTGAAAATCAAATTAATAAAGTCAAGATGAAGTGACTCTAAGCTAAATAATTCAAACATTTTATGTTTTACATAATATTTGTTAAAATGAGTCAGATGCCAAACTTTATGCAGAAGAAGTTATACACTTTGTAGGTTAAGTGAAATTATACCTTCTTAAAATCATGTTATTCTACTTAGACTACATTCAGCTGCCTTAATTTATTCTGAAAAGTCCAGGAAAAAAATTAAACAACACCTATGAAAAAACCACATGCATCATTGCCTCTATTTAAAGAAATCTTGAAAAATTTTGCCAATATTAAGACAAGGCAAAAATAATTATCACAAACCATTGTGTGTGCTAGAAGCATACTGCAAATACCCAGGGAAATGCTTTCTTCTGCTTGCTCATTTCCAACATCATTGAAACACATTTCCATTCAGTAAATTTCATCAAAATTACAAAATCCCTACATTAAGAAGTGGACTTTTCAAATCTAGCAGATTTCCCCACAGCATACTTCTGTTCTTCCACAGCCTCACTTCTGAGCAAAGCAATCATCACCTTTGTGCTGCAGTCACCACGACTATGCTAAATTCCCTCATGGAAGCAAAACAATAGATATTAGAGTTTCTGCCTTTCAGAGACTAAAAATCGAGCATTCTTACACCAACAGACCCACGTCAGAAGAAATTTGACCTGCCTGTGCTGGGGCCTTTTCTCTAAATTGGGTCAGCATTGTGCTTGGTGTTGTGCAAACATGTGTACGGGCAGAGGAAAGGCAGCCTGCTGGGTCACCCCAGCACCCAAAGCAAGGCCATGCTCACAGCCAAGGCACGTTCCTGTTGGTGAGACTTTGGCTCCTCAGCTTCAGTGTCACTTTCAGAGATGGAATGTAAATTACTCTGACTATTTGGAAACAAAGTTTAACCACAGAGTCTGGCTAAAATTTATATCATTGAGGGCCTTGAAAATAGAACTGAAGAAGAGTGAGAGTGTAGTGCAAAAAAAAAAAAAAGTGTAATTTAAAGGAAGTAAGCATTGGAGACCCAATTTTTCACACATCTGGAACTGGATTGACAAAAAAGAAATCACTCTGTAATATAAAATATTAAATAAGTATAATATAATTTTGTATATATATGTATATATATATATACACACACACACACTGCAGTGCTGTTGAATGGATGAAGTGACCTAATAAGTTTCTCCCATTTCTGCTTTTTATTATCATTTTTCCTTTAAGTAGTTTGCAAGTGACCATGCCAGCATCTTACTTTGTTGATCTCAACAGGGTACTCCTTAAGAGATGCATTTATTCACTTGGGAACATAGCAGCGTAATCAGCCCTGACATCTCAACAGCCTGATCACAAACACAGAGTGCTCTATGTGCTTTTAAGGGAAAAACATCTCTAAACCACCAGCACAAAACATCTGAGATGTGAATTCTGCAGGAAACTCGTGGATATTTTGTTAAAATGCAGTCCTGACCATTGCAAACATAAGTGCCAAAAGCATGCAAAGTCAGAAGACTGAGGAATTGTTAGCGGCACTTCTCATTTCAGCCAAAGGGCAATTTTCCCCCATTTGCCTCCTGATATTTTCCACATACCTGCCTCCTTGCCATATTCCCACCTCTTCCTTCCTCCAAAAAAGCAAAAACAAACAAAAAAATGAAGGGAATGAGGCCTTCCAACTGCCTCCCAACGTGATCCAATGTACTCAACTCTCACTTGTTACTCTGCCTCAGTCCTGCACAGCTACTTTTAAAACACTGCAGCTGAGTGCCATTCAGTAGTATTGACTAATAAGCACAATGAACTGTGTAGTTTTAAATTAAAACACCACTAATTTGAGCACACAGGCAGTAGGGGCCAAAAAAAGAGAATCAAAAAATCACATCCTTTCTTCTCCTTTATATTTATAAATGTCTTTTTGGGCCTGCATGTGTTTGTTGTTGGCTAGTTTATCTATATGAATTCCTGCTTTACCTCAGGGAAAAAAAAAAAAAATACTGCAATTGCAAGGTTATCTACTATAAGAATGCACATAGTATTTTCTTTCTGTATCCTATATGTGATGCAAGAAGGACAGCCTCGAAAAGAAGCAAAATAATTTTCCACAAACCACATCAGGAATATCTGTAAAGATTTGCTGAGAGGTCTTAAATGTTTCTGACCCCATCCCACATTCCTTTACCCCATCTCCCCTTAGGACCACGCAGCTGGAGAATGAGCTCAAACCACTCCAGAGGAGCTGAGTGCAAATAAAGATTTTTTTTGGCGCAGGTTCTTCCTCCCCTGATTTCCCAGTGAATGCTTCTCACTGTTTGCTACTGAGAAGAGAATGTTAAAGCTAAGATATTGGACTTTAGATCTTTCAAATCATACCAGCAGCTTAAGAGTCTCACTGCTTCTCTCCCCTTTGCCTCCTCTATCTTCTCCAAACATTCTCTTCCTTTCCACATGTTCCTTTCCACAGTGAACAGAAAAATAAACCAACATGCAATCACATCTCTAAAATAGTAAAGTATTCCTACAGTTTTTCTTCTGGCTGCACAAGACCTGAACCCTTAGGACTTCTATTTACTGGAGCTGTGATGAGCTTTTTACAAAAGCTTTCCACAGGGTTGACATGAGAATGTACATACCCATCCCCAGCCTATAGATTGAGGCCCCACGCTGCTGCCAAATTCACCCAGTTCATCCAGGACTGAAAATAAGTCTGGTGTGGGAATCCAGAAGTGGCCAGAGGAGACACTACCCACTTCATTCCTTATGCGTTGTTTGTTACAGAAACCGTAACCATGCTTCTCTGAAGCTCAGAAGGAGCCTTTGATCTTTATCTACAGTGGGGAAAATTTCACTTTTGGAATTAGCCCTCAGGTTGATTCAGTAAATATAGGCCAGAGACCTGAAGAGTCTATGCTGCAACTTCATGATGGCTTAATGAGTTTCTACTGGAAGTTTATGAGTTTAATTCAGAGTATGGAAAGCTGTAACTTCATATTAAAGAGGATCACTTTTTTTTTTAACTTTTTTTTAAACTTTTTTTTTCTTTCTTTCTTTTTTTTCTAGAGTCACTCTAGGCCTTGGGGACTTGGCTTACGGTTTTGAGCGATATACGTTGAATGCACAACGCCAATTAACTTTTCCCTTCCTGATGCATGTAATGTGCAGAAAAGAGCCGAGTGCCCTTGGAAGAGGGAGCAGAGGCTGTCCTGTTTCCACATGACATCTGGGCTCAAACACAAGGGAGGGACTCCCAGGGTCCTGTAGCACAAAGGCACTGTAGGAGGAATTCTAGGGAGTATTTTCACTTTTTTTTTTATATACAGTGCTTAAGTACTCGTGATAATTACAGTTATACATCTTGTGATTCTTGCAACATGGAGCTTGTTTCAACATTTCTTACCCCAAAAGCTTTTCCTGTCCCCACAATTTAAATACACAAATAACATTAACAGTGTAAAGTCTGTTTTCAGTTGCTTGTAGCTTTCAAAAAATTCCCCTTAGGGGCTGAAACATTCTAAATTTGATCTTAACCCAGAGATGGCTTTCCCCACCCCCCTCCAACCAGCCTGCTTAGAAACACGTGCCTAGCCACCCTTCAGCAGTAAGAAAGTGAGAAAAAAGACAGTTTGGAGGTTAAAGACTCTTCTTTTCATGAGTGTTTGGAGATCACCCCTTGGGAATAGAGGGAAAGAGGATGCACAGGACTGGCAGAGAAAAAGAAAAACATGGGGGGACTGAAAGAATAGCTCATACGTTCTGTTGTAATCAGTTAAGCATTAATTAGCTAACATCCTAGACAATGTAAAACAACTCTATGAGATCTGTCATTATAGAAAATCCCATTAGAAAATCTCAAGAGAAAATAATAATGTTCGAATCTCACCCAAATTCGGGCTGCAAAGGGTACATTATACTCTTCTACAAAATCTTTAATGAAGTAGCAGTCAAAGAGATCTCTGTGTATACATCCACATAAAATTTGGTATCTCTGATCTCTCTCATACTCTTACCAAAAAAGAAATGTGACTAAGAGAGCTTGAATGCTGCATCAGTATGGCTCTCCAGCCCTCTTAGGCTCAAGTCTCTCAGGGTTATTTCCTTTCACAGGTCTTCTTTTATTTCATGCCCATCATAGGTGGCTATTTTAAGGGGCTGTAGAGAGGTGCTGAATGCTGATAAGGAAAATCCTGTATCCCTTAATCCACTGCTAAAACACTCTGCCAGCCCTTCAAGGGTACCAGACAGATGGAGTGCACTACAAAACTACCCACAGGCTGGCTACTTCAACCCCAGCTCATCTCTAAGCCAGAAAGGTTTTGTTCTGGTGTTTCAATCATTGATTGACTGGAAACTTTCTTCCATGCTGGGTTAGGCAAAATATCCATATGTCAGAGGTACTGGGGAATTTGTGTGGCTATAGATCATAGGAGTGGTGTGAGACAAGATGTGTCTCAAGGGAACCAAGGAAGCCATAAGGAATGTAAAAAGTCACAGGGTTAAAGCCACATTAAGACAGCTGTTATGTTAATGAGAGTTCTGCTTTTCTTCTAGCTGTGGGTCATTGATTTAGAAAAACACAAACAAGGTCTTTTTCATTTTATCGTATCTTTCCACTGAAGCTAACATAAACCATCATATCCTACATCAAGTTTGCCTTGCTAAGGGGACGTATGTAGGAAGCTATCTTTATTATGCTTGTGCGTGGATGATTTCCAGGGCTTGATTTGGTCTTACCTGGCTCAAGTTTAGATACAAAGCTGTTTTGCGAGCATTATACCTAGTAAACATTTTAAGAAGAGAGTCATGCACCACTGAGTTTGCCCTCCAGACAAATTCATCCATATATCTGATTTTCTCTCACAGTCATAACAAACACTTGCAAGAAATTTGGTCTGAAGTCTTCTACAAAAACATTTAGCAGGTAAAACTGACAAAGTCAGGATTCTTCAAGACAGCCACTCAGTAAATGCAGGCAGGCTACAATAGGCATGCTTGCCTTACAAGGTTGGAGGGATATTCTGAATTGCCTATTTCAGTTTGCAGTCTGAATGCCTCAGGCTGAGTTTCAAAGAGTCAAAAGATAAAAACAGCTTCACCAAAGCACCAAATTCACCTGGATCCTTGGTCAGCTCACAAGTTACCACACACTTTTCTTGTCAGCCAACCACATATTTGCTTACAAATACTTTTTTTTTTTTTTTTTTTTAAACTTAATTGCATGATTTACTCACTCCTCCAGTACTTGTTTTAGGCAAGCCAGATCAACATGAAGCTGTGAAGACCTAACTGTTATTTGAGGGTTTATTTTGTTTTGAATTAAACGGACAATGGGCATAGAAGAGTTGTTAGAAGGCTTAAATTGAGTCAACTTCAAAAGTTAACCTAATAGTGAACTGTAGATACTGCACCAGTTACCACGCTCACTTGCATGGCTCTATAAACACGTCCTTTTTAAAATGTTTTTCTCTCCTCTGTTAATGCCTGAAAGACCCAAACAACAACAGATGAAATCAGTTACATAACTATAAACTGGCACAACAGCTGAACTGATTATATGCAGAGTGCTGTCAAATGCATAAAATAAACAAACTGGGATAGCAGACCTTCTTCTGTGAAGGCTGACTGTGCTGTTGCTTTAAAAAGTTGGAAAATCATTGTCCATGTACAGATGTAAAAAATCCCTCAGGCTGTACATACTGTAGCTTCACGTTTTCCTTCTAACCTAGAGCAGGATCATGTGAGAATATTAAAGGACTGTCGCATTAATAGGAATTTCCCTTTGTTAGGCAGGCTCTAAATTCATACCTGAACTCGAGCTTCTGTGAGTTTGGCTCTTTGTGCGAGTTCTTCCCGAGTATAAATGTCAGGGTAGTGTGTCCTCTCAAAAGCTCTTTCCAGCTCTTCCAGTTGCTCTGCTGTGAAGGTTGTCCTGCTGCGACGCTGCTTTCTTTTTAAAGGTAAGTCTGGTTCAGAATCGATATCAGAGCCTTCATCGGACTGGGGTGCTGATGCTCCAAATAAAAAATAAAAATAAAACATTAGCTTTAGTTGAAGGGGGGGAAAAAAAAAAGAAAGCATTGCTGGTATCTTATGTCAAAAAAGTGCTTTTGTCTCAGAACTGAATTGGCAAACTTCAAAACAGCAAATAAATGGAGAAACAAATTAGAGTTAAATGTTATGCTGTGCAAATGTGCTCAAACCAAAAGGATTAGCAATTCAGTTATGAGTTTAGCACCTTTTCCTGACTCAAAAATATATAAGGATCTCTACTTTTGAGTGAACGAATTAATGAATTTCTTCATTTTAACTCCGATAATTTTCAGATTTAAAAACCTGGAGCAGTTCTTCGGTCTGATCAGACATCAGTGCTGCCTTCTTCCCTTACCTGCTGTGCAGATGCAAACATCTGTCACACCGTGTGTGCTCTGCAGCTTAAACATATAGATGCAGTGCATGAGACTTTCCCTACAGATTTGTAAGTAAATCTTTATTGCTGAAATGGTTATGGAAGTGACGACAAAGCTATGGGGAGCAGCAGTGAAGAAATTAATTCTCCTACATATTCAGATATTTCCTTACGTCTTCTGTAATAGTCGTTCTACACTCTGAGTAGTACTGGTGTATCTTGGCACACTTAAGCATTCCTGCTCGTTTGCAACTTATTTGTCTGCCTTAGGACCACCTAATAACCTTAGGACAGTCCAGACAAGTGTTAACTCAAAAAAAAAAAAAAGTTGCACAGAGAAGTCCTGTAAAAATAGCTCAGAGCAATATTTTTTCTTCTTGATTCTTCCTGTTACTAAAGTAAGGAGATGCATGAAACAGCCAAAACTGAAACACAGAGACGACTTTACTTCCTTTGCCTTACAGTTCTTCATTACTCCTCCCAGGCCTGGGAGGCATCCCAGCACAGGCAATGGCTGTAGGCAGATGCAGGTTTGTGCCAATGGCTCAGCTTCCAGGAACCATTCCAGGACGTGAGCACAGACAGCCCAGGTGTTAGACCAGAGGTCTCTCTCACTGTGCCCTGAGCTGGTACTTAAGGAGGGTCACCAAGAAACAGACCATGTATAGCACATCCACTCCCGAGACAGGGCCTACCACTCCTTGCAATCAGCCATTTACAGTGAAATCAGAACCAGTGATCAGCTCTGATCACTATACTTCACATAAAAGGATAAGCTGTGCCCAGAAAACTGCATCTTATTAGATCCATTGATCTTTTCCCCAGTTCTTTGTTGCCTGTCCCAAGGTACCACTTGCACTCCAGTCTCTATCTTCAAGTCTCCTAGAAAAACTGAGAGATTCAGCTTCACAGGCATTATTTTAGCACCTTATGTAGTTAATTTAATCTTTTGGAAATAAAGGAAAACATGGAGACACAGTGAGCGTGAGCAGGGAAGTAAATCCCTGGCATCATTGAAGGCTAACAGGAGTTCGTGGATGCACTGGCATGCCAAGTTTCAAGCAATTACCCCACATTCAGCTGCCCTGACACCAAAGCCCTGTGGCACTGCCCTAACCTTGCTGACAATAGGTTGTCAGTGGTGGAGTAACACCATCCACAGCCCGGTTTGGCTGAGCCCATAGCTACAGATGTGATGAGGGCAGCAAAGCCTCATTTAGTACCCAACCATGTTTACTTTCTCCAACTATCATGAACCACACATACACACACACGCATATACACACACACAAAAAAAAAGACTTCCAAAGCCAGTCTTCACTTGCATCTGCTGCTGTCCCAGAAAACAAGCATTCTTTCCTCCCCAAGCCTTCAAGGAAAACCACCTAAAGAGGGCAGACACTCCCCAGTGATGATGAAACTGCCTGTTCTGTGGAAATGCAAGCATTGCTTCTACTCCTTCAATAATTCCAAATAAATTATTGATAGAGACACTGATTTAGAATAATCTTAACATGATTTATTTGAAAGTAACTGAGAACAGAAAGCCAGAACAGAAACTCAAGAACTCAGTTCCTCAGGCTGCAGCTTAAATCCTTCACCTCTTTCAAATATAGCTATCTTCCATTTCCAATGGAAGCTCAAGCTGTTCAAACTAATAAATACACTTAATCTGTTTATTTAGTCTTACAGCATGGGAAAGAAAGAGTGCTTTTACAGACAAGTCCAATGAAGAGTTTATGAAATTCTGCATACAAAAAAAAAAAAAAAAAATTACTCTAGCCAAGAGGCTCTTCTGTGAAAGCTATCTTCACTGTCCAGACATCATAAGTATTTTGGACCCAACGTACACAACGCATCAGCAGAAAACCCCCACAGATGCGAACATCCAACTCAGTCTTTTACTTGTGTGGAAGCTTTACTCCAAATAAGACTGAATTTAGCTTTCTGGAGAATACTGTCCATTAAGACATAGGGGAATGAACACAAACATCCTATGCCAAGTAGTTCACACTCATTCCTTATAGAATTTGCAAATCTAGGGCATCCCAGAATAAACAACAGATTGAGATAGTGACAAATCCCAAATCTTCAGTTGGAAACCCAACCCTAGTGAGTCAGTGAGACCTGCTTCCTGGTTCAGAAACAAAGAAAACACAGAACTTTTTAAAGAGATCATTTCCCTGTGTTGCCTCAGATACCCATTGCACCTACACGTGCCTGAGTGAGGCAAGCTAACTTAAATGGTGCAATTTAGAGTGGCTACTTATCTCTCTATATCTGCCCTGAACACCCTCAACTAACTGGGTGGGAGTACCAGGAAGGCTATAATGATCTTTCTAAAAATGCTTCAGAAAGACTTAGTAAAAACTTAAATGTTTCCCTGCACCCTCTGTTCACACCGTGGTGAGAACAAGAAGCCAACTTAATTTCATTTTAGCTTTACTTTACAGTAAGCATTATATGAAATGCACGAAGATACTCCAGTCAGAAAAGAACAAAACAACAACAACAAAAAAAAAACACAGAACAAAACATCCAATAGTCCAGATTATGTGCCTAACACAAATGATAACATTTAGAGATAAAGTAATGAAACTCAAGCAGGGAGAAAATACATATCCATTTAAATGGTTTTCATACTCGTCTGATTTCATCAGTATCACCTCTGCTTGGCCTGGCTACTGGGAGCAGCCTTACTGAAAACTGAATTCCTTTGTCTTGGCTGATCGGCAATATTAAAAATCAGACAAATGTAATCTAAAAACAAGTAACTACGTGTCTCTCAACAGACCACGCTATTTTTATTTCCTGTTAAGTGTTTTTAAATAGCATTAGTTTTAAGGAAGTTTCTATCCTTTTTTTTTTTTTTAATTAATGAAATACTATTATTAAATCTCTATATAGGCAAGAAGCCTACCAGAGCATTGGCTAAGCACACAAATCGGACAAACCTCAGCCTCTGCAGTATTTATTTGCTATCAGCTCCATAACCACAGCCTATGGCCCTCTGACTGAGCCAACTTCCACAGAGAGGCACAAACTTCCACAGCGTAACACCACTCAGCACAGGAAAAGCTGGTTGTTTTTAGCTATTTCCACCTCCACAGACCCATGCTTCGTGTATTGCTAACCTTCACAGCCATCCTAACGATCCAAGCACTCCAGCCCTGCAGGCTGTAAGCACAGCTCCTGGCCTCTCTCCTCCCCACACGGAGCACCACAGGGGCGGCAGCCCAAAGCACCACCAGTAGCTGAACCGTGAGGTTTAATTAAGGAAGAAATTGCAGCATTAAAGGGCAATCATTTGTCCCACAGCCATCACGACCTGCCTGGTAGCCTGAGGAGAGGCCTCATCCTGGTTAGCGCAGCAGCAGGAAGAAGGTCCTGCTCAGCTTCACAGCTCACGTGGAACTCTGCAATTATCAGCTTTCCAAACACTGTAAATAGACGTGTCGGGGCAAAAACCAAATGACAAAATAATGCACAAGAGGTCATTCCCTGGACTGTTTCTCCTCTCAGCAAGACATTTCATTTGAATAATTAAATAACAAAAACATGACAACCATTTAAAAACCAGACATGATAGATGCAGCACACTGCACTCCGCAGAGGTGGGCAGAGGGCCATCGTCCCGCAGCCTGCCGTGGCACAGCTCTTCTGGCAGCCACTGAATAAAATATTTCACCCTTTCTTCCGAGCCCCTAGACAGGTTGTCTGGCCAGGGGTCCGGCTAGAACACGGCACGAGCTGTGCAGGCCGTGCTCCCAGCACCACGGCCATGGCCCCAGCACCTCCGTGTGTCGGCCACGCTGCCGGGTGCCGCCGGGCAGGAGGGGACGCGGGTGACCTCCGGCGTGTCGGCTCGGGTGCAGGCGAGGAGGAGCACGGCAGGGCAGCCACCCCCACACAGACCCGCGGCAAATGACAAATGACACTTTCTCTTTGTGATCTTTGGGATTTTTGTTGACTTATTTGGAGGCTTTTGTTGGGTCCTAAGAAATGGCCTGTGGCTGAGGCCCATTCTGCCGATTTCCACGCTCCATCTGTGGTATCCATCAGCAGGGCCCTCGCCCGCATTCAGGGCTCTGACACCTGCCTGGCAGGATGCGGGCGGCACAAAGGAGGCGGCCGGGCCGGCGGGCGGGGGGCCGGGCAGCCGGGGGAAGGGACGTGCAGCAGGGGTTAATCCACGCTCCCCGGCCTGAAACCGGCACCTGGAGGCGGCCCCGCGAGACCTCTGCCCACGCCGGGGCCCGGCACTGTTGCAGAGGAACTGAAAAGAGAGGAAGAAGAGGAAACCATGGCAGGGTCTGGTCCGCAAGGCTCACCCCAGCGCTCCCTTCAGAAAGCCCCGTGCTCACAGCCAGGCCAGATGCTCCCCCAGGAACCCCACTTGCACTGGGGCAGGCCCTCAGCAGCAGGCATGGAAACAGTCCACAGACCAGAGATACTCTGCCAGTCCTTTCCTTTCTCAAAGTAAAATCCACAGGAAGATAAAACAATGATGTTACTTTCTACCAGCATCTCCCTACCATCCTTCCCTCTCCTCCTGCTACGGGCTGGCATTTGCATACAAAATATAATTAAAGCTCTAGAGTCAAGCAAGCATCTCACTGCCAGCCATCCACTTTCCTGCACTTTCTGGGAGAAATGCGAGGCCAGGTCCCTCTCCCTCTCCCCCTCCCCATCACAGCAAGGGGCCATCAGGAAGGGCACAGCCTGCCAGCTCTGCGCCTGTCAAACCCGGGCAAATGAGGCCTGACACTCAACAAATCCCCCAGCGCCGCAGCCCCCATGCAGGCTGAGCAGTGGCCGTGAGCATGGCCGGCGGTGGGGACAGGTGCTGGAGATCTGTGGTTGCCACCTGTGAGCTGTTTTGGACCCTCAGCAGCCGGACGGCACCTTTAGCTGAGATTGAGCCCGAAGTTTAGAAAAGCACCCCAAAAGGGTTGAGGGTTGCGGTGCTCCTGCCAAAGCACTTCTGGAAAGTTCAGCAGGATCCCAGGCTGCAATGTTATCCAGTTTACAGGGAGACTTGGCACCCCAAATTTCACCCCACTAGAGCACAGCCCATGGCTTGTTAGCAGTCAGACTCCTGCTTTGATGGAAAAGCAAATTTTGAAAAACAAAGAACAACAAGAAGCCACAAAAGACTCCAGCGGGGTTAAGATAAAATATGCTAATGCTACTGCATGTTCCTGTTAAAAAAGTGAAAAAGTAAGATCAGGAAACACATGAAAGACAATTCTCAAACTTGCTGGAAAGCAACAGAAAACTTAGTACCACTAGAAATACAAATAGGTTGTAAAATTGCTTTTAACCCTTTTTTACTGGCATTTTGACTACGATATATTTAAAAACAAGAAACAAAACGCAAAAGCAGCCCTGTGCTCCAGACATGAATATCGCTCATCTAACAAGGATTAAGTCACACTTCAATTCCCCCTTTGAAAACTGCTGCTATTTGCAAAGGGCATACTTACAAAAACATTGTAAATGGCTTTTTTAAAACTCCACAGGCACTTTACAGAAGTCTTAGCTGAGAGAATGAGAGAAATGGGAAGAAAATTCGTTACTGTTTAACTAAACTGATTAATAAGAGTAATTAA
The DNA here is from genome assembly GCF_987193195.1 of Phasianus colchicus. Lineage (NCBI taxonomy): Eukaryota > Metazoa > Chordata > Aves > Galliformes > Phasianidae > Phasianus > Phasianus colchicus. The sequence goes on from NC_143445.1 coordinate 8,683,917, forward strand.
TTGGTTAATGGAATTGGCAAACAGCAGTTGCATCTCCTGTGAGCTGCAAGCTGGAAATTCAACACAAAAAGGGAAAAACAGCTGCAGCAGTGATATAAGTGAGATGCCGGAGAGGAGTGGATGGTATTTTTATTTTGGTTGGACTGATTCACATTGAGAAATGTGCTTTGTACAGCAAAGTGAAAAGGAAAACAGTAGCTGCAGTAAAAGGAAATGGCAAACAGTGACTTTTATTTACAATTACCAAGAGACAGGCTATTATTGACCATATGTGCCACAATCGCCCTCCTTATCATGGGGTTGGCCATCATGTCCATTGGGAGCTGTTAATGAACTGGGTAATTGAGCTGCTGACATGTGTTACCAAAACAAAACAATAGGAAGAAGAGACAAATGAACATTTTATTTGCCAATCAGAGTAGGTTCCGCTTTTCAGGGAGCTGTGCCTAAGTAAGTGACTGAATACATAAAACAGTGCATTGAAGGCAAGCAGATGCATGCACAATAATGGTTAACTGACAGCCTATGGCCCATCTGTGCTTAACATTTTGTTAAAGAAATTACTTGACTTGCTAAAGAGACAAATCATACAGCTGCCCCAAGTGCTGCATTATAAGAGATAAATCATTAGCTAAACTGTTTCATGCTTAAAATGACAATGCATATTAACAGTCATGCAGGAACATTTTGTCAGCACAGCTTGATGCAGTTATAACTTACAAAAATGTGACAGCTCATAGCTATTCAACAATTTCAGCTTAGAAGAGAATAACAGCACTGTGAAAACAATTCACCGTGCAAACAATAGATAATTTACAGTCTCCTTTTAAAAATTTATTTTGCTTAGGAATGATGATATAATATGGAAAGGAAAGAAAAAAGTGGCCAGTATCTAACTGTTCTGCACCATTAACCTGCTAGCATGTACTTCATTCAAAATCACAGAGCATCAAAAAGGAACACATTCCATTTTAAATATCAAAGACTGCATCGCCAGCACTAAGAATAAATGGCTAATTCTCAACAGTGCATGAAAGGATAAGGAATTTCTAGAGTGAAAGGAAGAGAAGAGGAAACGGCAAATACAACAGCTACAAAAATCTCTTCTTATTCCCCCACCTCTTCTACAAAGAGATTTGTTTTGTTGATACAAGTAACATTAAAGTACTTGGCAGCTTTGCACGTGGACTGATCCCACTCTGAAGTTTCACTGCTGTTTATATGTGCTGGGAATTATTATTATTTTATGCTGCAAACTGAACATAAAGGAACTGCAATTAGCACTCCGGTGCTGTTATGCAGACAGTGCATATGTGTACGCTCACCACCTAACACTCACAGAAGCTGCTAAGGGAGGGCACAGAACTTGGCCCTCTCCACCTGGCTTGTGTCAGGGAAGACAGATCCCTCAGTCAGACCTACGTGGGCACCTGCACTACTGGAAACCAGAAGGAATCTCATTTGATAAAACCAGTGCAACCTGCTGGCCCACCCCTGTGGCTTCAGACTCTGGTGCCCACACTGGGTAAGGTTCAAGCTTCACAACTAAGGAAGTGTTCGACATTCCTCATGAAGGCCAGACCTTCTTGCTGTCTTAGCATAGTTTCTGTTCACCAGCCATAAAGGACTACTTTGGTATTTCCACTGGTAGAAGGACAAAGTCAGGTGCAGGTAAGATTTGCCCTTGCTCAATCGCACATCAATCTTAGCAGATCCAGGGAAAGAAGTTCACACAGAGAGCCATAACGATGCCTGATCTGAGCATAACAAAGTGTCTGGGACAAACTCTGCTGTTCACATTGTCACTGGACTCTGAGTCACTCCAGACCATCCCTGAATGTCCTCTATTGACAGAGAGGAGGAACCTCTGAAAAGCACAGAGTCATCGCAAACGCATCCTGCTGACTTTTTCCAGGAGCTCACGAGTTCTTACAGCTGGGGGCTTTTCCAGTTCTTCCCACAGAGAGCATCCATATTAACACTGAAAGCACGAGCCTCATATTTAAGTATTGCAACATCTTGTCTTGTTTTAAAAATCACTACCAGTTTTCAAGGAAAAACTTCCAGAAGGCTCATCACAAAAGAACACAACTGCCTCCTAAATGTACAAAAAAAAAAAAAAAAAGTGAAAGAAACAGAATACTCAAATCCAAATGAGGCTACATCTCTCTTGCACAATTCACAGAACAAACTAAAAGAGGACTGGCAGCATGTCTTCAAGCCAGTATCAGCTGATGGAAGAGCTGACTGGTAATCAATTAAGGCTGGAAACATTGAATGTCCTGGGAGATGGAATTTGTCAGCTGAGAAGTGAAATAAAGCAAACGAAAGAGTTTCTAGGTAAATAATGAGACTGTACTACTGAGTTAAAGCACGCAAATAATTGAGCTGTCAGCAGTCTCTCACTTCATAGGCAGTGTGGATTCTTAGAAGGAAAAAAATAAATCTATACATTATATTTGGCCCAGTCCTCTGCAACAACATCATACAACAAAAATCCCTTGTTACAGAAGGTTTTAGTATGGCTAAAACATTTTGGAAGAAAATAATTAAAGAGTACAAATATTTGCAGCAAAAAAATATTGGGACTGCTTTACTACATTCTCTGTGCCTTTCAAATAGCTATAGCACCTGTATTAAAACTGCCCTTATTTCAAAACAGCACTGACACAGCAAGTTGTAGGTAGTTTCAGTTTCTTCTCAACACCACAGTCCTCTCAAGTGAGAAATGTGAGCAAATGAACCTGACAGCAGCTACCAGAGCTCACAGGTGCCACCTGGCCTTACTGTGCCATCATAGGTACACTGACTGGACAAAGCAAGACATTTGCTAAGGCAGGCATTGAGAAAAGTGATATTTGGGAGATAAAAAGAAAACTACTTCGCACATGCACAGCACCATAAAGAGATTGACACTTCAATTTGCTAATAGTGAAGGAAGGCCTACACTTTGCTACCTATTCAAAAGAAACACTGAAAGCTTAATTTCCAAAGCAAACCCACAATTCTTCTGTCCAGTCTGTAGGGAAAGGGACCCATTCTCTGCCACAGCCATATTTAATTGCCATACATTTGGCCTCATTTACTACTTGTTGACAGATGCTCTTGAAAACCTACAAGAACAATGGTTGCCGATGAGTGCTTAATAGTAGAGATGTCAAGAATCATTTGACTAAACATATTCACACATGCATCATCTTTGAAATCCCTACAGATATTAATAATAAATTGATCATTGCCTCTCCAATTTATTAGCAGCCCCAAAAACTGAAAAGGTAACTTTTGCACCAAATTCTGCAAGATACACGCATTGGCTTTTTATTACTTGTTTCCCCACAGACATGAACAGAAGCAGCAGGATCCCTGCAGGGATACCCTGCAGGCTGTGCCTGAACACTAAAATTATGATTCTTTTTTTTTTCTCCTACCATCTCTATCACTTATTTTAAAGAAATACTTGTTCAGAAATCACAATGAGAAATTTTTTATTGACAACAAGCCAAGGGGCTGATATTAACAGAGATTTAAAACAGTGAGAATGTGTGTGGGGGGGGTAAGCAAGAAATCCACAGCGTGCACAGAGCACTGCTTACTTGTGCTATCAAGCCAACATGAATTGTCCAACTGTTGCTGTCACTATATCATCTTAGAAGGCTCCACCATGGCACTTTGTTGAAAAGGAAGCATGATTTTAAGCACTTCCCAAGGAAAACAGGCTAATTAACTTTTCCCGGAAAGGTGCAAATTAAGTTAATCTGGGCAAATAAAATAACACATAAGGCAGCTCCCATTTTGGGGATGTACTTTCCCCCTATTTTCAGACATAACTCCCAAAGTGCTCCCTAAACACCCACTGCCCCCAATAGCTGCTGCACCCCCCCCAGCAGCCACACACCTACTGGTGAAGTCTGCCAGGAGGGATTTCTAGGTTTATGGGGTTTTTTTGTTTGTTCGTTTTTCCTATCAATAATTAAAATTCCATAGATTGAGTTGCTGTAATTACCCATTTTCCAGCTTTTTTCTGCCTCAATGCCAAAGAGATCCAGAGATTTTCCTCAAAAGTTTTAGGTAAGCTTTTAAATAAATAGAAAATAATGAGAAGTCTGAATATAGTGATAAAATATTAGGCTGGAGCTTAGCTATTGGCTCCACTTCTAAGTCTTATGGATTTGAAGCTGTTTTGGGCCACTCAGCTAATCTGTTCTGTATTTATCAACAACTACGATGCAATATCGACACAGTACTACACTTGTACTACCTGTCTAGGCTGTGGGACAGCTCATACACCCCTGCACTCAAAGCTGCCCATGCCCAACACCCAGGCAGCCAGATCCCCAGCTCTCACTAACTTCTCCTCCTGATGGCATTCCACGATCTCCTGTTCTCACACCATCTGGCCCTTCAGTCCTCCAGAGACTGCACCTATGTACTATACACCTTATTCTTGACATACAGCCAAATATACTGGTGGAACACCTTGCATACAAAGCACACAGCAGTGCATAATCCACATTATAATAATATGGGCAATCACAACATGTAGCTGTGAAGAGCGATGGTAGCAATCATCTAGCACAAAAACAAGGAGAGGAAAAAAAAAGAGCAACTTTAATTTCATGAAGGCAGCAGATGTGTGCTGCAGGAGCACTCACAACTTGAGCACACAGACCCAGCCCCCAGTCACTCACAGATACCAGGGATTTCCATGCACAAAAGTCACAAGGTACATTGCTTTAATCTAATTTGTTTGGTTTTTTTTCCCAGTTGGGAACTTAGTGAAATGGCCTCTGCTTTTTCTGGATCAGGAAGAAGAGTTCACTGCTAGGTGAACTCCTCATGTGCTGAAAAAGTTAGGGTTAAATTACAGCTGATGGTTCCAATCTCCAGAAAGAGGGCAAATCCTGTACCACAACAATAAAAAATGGCCCCACACAGATTTCCTACATTTAAAACTAGAAAAAAAGTTGCCAAGATGCAAACACATGCATTCAGAAAAACCATTATAATGCCCAGTTTCCTAGCTACAATCTTTGATCTCTGTGAAACTATCTTAAATTGCTAAGCTGTAGGATTAATTGATAGCATCTATCCAAAGGTTCTCTCAATTTCTCACAGGTCCTCAGCATTACAAGGGGAGGGAGGAGATGAAAAAAGATCTGAGAAAAGCTTTGTGTTAACTAACTAGCTGTAAAAATTCTGGGTCCTGCTTCATCTTGCCTTCCTATGTTATGGCACCACGAACTCAATCTCTGCTTGTTCCGCTTGCACATGGCTACAAGTACCACCACTCACAAAGGGTTATATACGTGACACTGAGCACCCAGTAACACCAACAGAGAGTTTCCCCAGATGGACACACAGCTGGGTCTGACTGTGTGAGAGCCACATCCAGTCTTGCTGACATCACCTGGTCTTAAAATGGGTGTGGGTGTGGGTAGCCCTCCCGTACTGGTGAGCAGGGCTTTTGCTTACCAGAGCAATGTAAACAAGTGCCCAGGAAACAGATGGCCTGGAAACACTTCTGAGGTTTTCACTGACAAGTACCTTCATCACATCAGTTAGATTTTCCAAATCCTGGTCTAAGGGCAGATACCAAATAATGCCCTTCAAACAAACTTGGATGCAGGCTGCGCTCTGGCTGACATTCATTTGATCACTTGATTCTAACATATATCATTCCATATGAAGAGATAAGCCAACTTGTGCAGTGGGTAACTTCACAGTGAATGCTCAGGCTGCGATCTTCAAAGAAGAACCTGCACCTGCCCTTACAATTAATAACTGTCATGTCACTCTGTTTTGCAAAATCCAAATATCTAGATTCGCTTTGTGATTCGACTGCTTAGGAAACAAAGCTTGCCAAAGTGGCTTAACAGAACAGAATCTCATAGTAGCTCCATGGTTCACCTTTGCTTTGCTTTTTCAATCCCACACTGCTCAGAATTCCTCCTATGTTGTTCTGTATAGGACACAAAACCCGTATTAGTACCACTGTGATTTTTGATCAGTATCTAAAACAAGAGCATTGATTACAACCACAGCCTACACGAGGGAGAGCCTTGACCATCTTCTGAGATAATACACAATGAGTGGGACACCACTGCCTACCACACATTTAGCTGGATGAAAATGAACATCTTTTCCTCCAGGAATAATATTACATTTAAGACTAAAATTTTCGTTACAACCTGGGACCACTGAGGATCAGCAGAAGGTTTGTGATCTTTCTAAGCTAGCCTGGACTTTGTTTTGAATTTTAAAAATGGGCCTATTTATGGTTTTGCATCAAAGTCATGTGAAATGTGTGGTTTTGTATGGCTTCAATTAGAGTCGAGCCCGAGGCACTAGAAGTTCAGATTCTGATCTGGATCCAGACCCACCCAAAGCTGAGGGACATTTGGACAAAGGCACTTGGTTCTTGTCCACCTCCAATTCCAGCATGAAAACCAGGTGGGACCAATGCCAGCAGACCCCTGCTCCTCCTCAGGCTTTTGCAGTTTTCCAACCTGATCTGGTGGCAGCAGCAGGACAGTCCCTACTACCTCTGTTGGGATCTGAAACCCATAAGACACTGAGTTCCTGCAAACCAAAACCATGGCATCTTCCCAACTCTTACAATTAAGCTTGAAGCCATGAGGAAAAAAAAAATCCCAAATTAATAGCCATATTGACAGCTTTATAGAGCCCCGAGGGCTCTGCCTACATCCAAAGAAGACAGTGGGGCTTTTTTAAATTAAAGTGAATTAGCAATCAAGTTCCTAAGAAGGATTCATTTAATAAGCTAAAGAGCAGAATTCAAAACAATTTCAAAACTAATCCTTTGGCCATAAATTATTCTCTGTACAGTGGAAAAATTGTCATTCTGATGCTTGTCTTAATTGGCAGTTGTTTTCCTCTTTTAAAGTGATTGTTTGTGACAATAGTGGGCATCAACTTGCAGTAAACTAATGTTGCCATTGGCTTCATTAGGAGCAAGATAAGGTCTTAATTATTTTCTTATAAATCCCCAGAACTTATTTTCTTATTTTTTACAAAGATATTTTTACAAAGGAGATTGAATCAGAAGCACCTTCGATACCGCTGAGCACCTGAAGGACAAGTTCCCCATCCTCCTCAGCCTCTGAGCCCACCAACGCACTGAAGGAGCTGTCACACCAACCTGGCTGCTCGAGCTCCACGCACACTGAAGGCATGGTTTCATGAGCCCATTCCATGGAGTTAGTGAGCTCCTGGCCAGCACTGCCCAGCACTCAGCTCCCACGCAAGCTATTCTACAGGGCTTAAACTCATAGATTAACAGCATGGATACACACTCACAAGCAAAGTTAAAGTCAATCCTGCAAGCTCTTTTGAATGTTTATATTGAACTCAACGCTGCTACCATTAAAACTGAAGACTTACAGACTCCTAAAATGCCATTCCCTTTAATATGATTTCCTATGGTAACACGCAATTCATTGGAAGGCCTTTGCACCTATTTAGGAACAGACAGACTTTCAAATTAACTTCAGTGGAGCCATGACAGATTATACAAGCAAGGTTCGGCTGCTCTGTCGTTTGGGCATGTTTCTAATTCACGTCATTTCATGCTTTCAGTCCATGGCTGCAGCTTGGTGAGGACAGGAATATTTCCCCTTCTCCTCATTTCACTTTCTCATTCCAGGCTTTCTCCCCCCTTTCCTCCCCACCCTGTTCTGTGCTAGTGGAAAAATAAAATCTGGTTAAAGCCCTTCCCAAAAAATGGAAAGAGAGAAGAGCGTCTGTCTGTGGGGGGACCAGCATTCATTCAGGATGCTTTGGTGCGACTGCCTGAGAGCAGAGCTGAGCTCACAACCACCCTGCAGCATCTTCTCCATTCCCACTCTTGGAAATGTTCAGCAAGTGCTTAGAAAAAAAAAAAAAAAAAAAAAAAACTCAACACCCCAAAAACCAACAACCCCCCACTCCTCTCCCAAAACCTCTGATTTTGAGCCTAGCATGGGCACAATGTCCCCTCCCAGCTTCCAGCTGGGAATCCCAACTGAAGACAGGAAACTTCTAGCAAACATCATGTGCTCCCAAGAAAAGTCTGCTTTGTCCAGCTGCCAAGGCCAGGCAGGAAATGTATTTCATTTAAAAGAAAATTAAAGCTTGTCTGCTATGGCTCAAGCTTCTTTCTTGAGACTTTCCTCCTATACTTTAATGACGCGAACTTCAGAAGGCAAGAAGCACCAAAGATTTGATTAATGGGCTGGAACCACCCTGCTCCAAAGAGCAGCAGACACATCGCTTTTCCACAAGCACATCAGGGCTCTCCATTATACTGACTGACATCTCTGGAGCTCAGAACTTTCCAGTGCACAACATTATATACAGTAACAAATCAAGAATATAATACGCTATGGAAGGAAAACCTAACAGGGAATCACTTCTGTTGCTTCTTGTCACACTGGTTCTCAGAAACCCCCGATTATCACTGCACATTGTATTTTAATCACCATTCACCATCAGCATAATGAGCTTTAGAGAACAGTCACAGTTATTACTCATATAGCAGGGCTTTGCTCTTCCCCCTCAAAGCAAAACCAAGTTGCGACCTTCAAACCAACCTCTTCAGCAAGTCTAGCAAAGTGCCTCCTCGCAGCAGCAGAACAACAGCGTTTAAAAGATCCCTAGTCCACATTTTTGCCCCACTTGGTTCAATGGGAAAGCATCTTAGCGTGGAACTAAAACGAGTCAACATCACCAAGCACAAAGGATCGCCAGGGTTTTCTGCAGCATGGGCTTGTCAAAGCAAGCAGGCAGCCTTTGTGTGCACCAGCACAGCGGGAGCATTCCTGCGGGGTTGCACTGCATCCCAGCCACCGTGCCTGGGGCGCCAGGGTTCCCACAGCCGAGGCGGTGGGAAGAGGAGAAAGCGGTGATGTTGTAAATGGGACGAACTGGTCAGCATGCTCCTTTGGAGAGGCACAGCATCCAGGAGGAACCACGTGGGGGGATTTGCAATACCCCTGCATCAAAGGGGATGGTGTGGGCTATGCCAGTTCTTTCATAAGAAAGCCACATCTGTCCCCCATAGCACCAGCTCCGGCTGAGGACAGAGTGCTAAGACATTGCAGGGTATCCTCTATGTCCGTACAAAAGGATGCTCTTAGCTTTTGATTTTAAAAGGTAAAAACAAAAATCATTTTTAATCAATCCCCATTTTCCTCGTCTCCACTAAGGATGCCTCAGTTTAAGTCTCAGTCCTGCAAAGCGTTCCAAGAAATCATACAGTTTCCCTGGTTCGATCTTCATATTCCTGCTTTCCCTCCACACCTTGCAGTAAGGCAGCTCTGAGGACACGACCCGCAGCCGGCGCTGAATGGGTGACCCTCCAGAACACACTGACCCAAAGATAAACTTTGACCTGATGTTTGCTAATAACACTTCTTCTTAAGATGCCTTGTTTCTTTTATGAACTACTGCTTGACTCTAGGATCTAGGAGCTGACATGCATTAATATACATCTCTGAGTGCCCTTTGACTTGGCCATCAAGACCCTTTGACCCCAGACTTGATTCCTAAACCCCGTCAATTGTTTGCAAGTGGAAAAAACTTATTTTCTAGTAATAATTAATTTTGGTCATGTTTTATTTAGCATTTCTCTTGTCCTTTTAACTTGTCCTCATTTGAGTTTGGGTATGACAGATGTTTATTTCATTTAGTCACTTTCCAGTCTACAGAAAATACCTTGGAGTTTAGTTCTTTGTTTTCAAGCTTTGTAAGCCTCTCATGGTACCCAAGTGCCTCAACACTGCAAAAAAAAAAAAAATTGCCCAAGAACAATAATACAACCTGAAAAGCTTCCTTTTATGCACTGCTTTTCAGATTCATCTGCGACTACAACCTCACAACCTTTTTCAGATAGCTTCACAGCACTGGGAGCCCCAAAAGCCGCTGGCAAAACAACCGCACAGCAGCAGGATCAGCCCCTCCACACAGGCAGTCAGTGTCTGTTTCCAGCCAACGCTTGAAATTTTTACACTTACCTCTTGAAAGAAGAAATGTAGTTTGTCTACACAAAGAAGAGTATATTTTTGTAGTTACATATATACACACAAATTTGTACCTTCTGTCCCCACACTTTTAGCACATATCCACACACATCATGTGCACACAGAGGGGCAGAGCCCACTGCCAGCCCAGCCCTGCTGCCACTTCCCAGTGCATTCCAGGATGGAAATTTCTAATTCCTGGAATCGTGTTACATTATGGCAGGAACTGCCGCACTTCTGCCTGGTTTACATCAGGACTGAGGGATCGCACAAAGAGCGAACGCGTTCCAGCGCTTAGATGATGTATCAAGTGTACATCGCACACATCGCATTACAGCAATCAGCGGCTGGTAAGGAACACCAGCAAATGAGAGGCCTCCAGTCTTGGAAGGAGCACCGGGACACAGCAAATAAGGGGTTTTAGCAAAATGAAGCAGCTAGCCTTTATTTTTGTTTATAAAATGCAGCATAGCCTCAGCAATTACAACGTTAGAACTGCTCTGGTTTTTTTGCTAGGCAACAGTATTTCCCAAAAGCACCAACATAACGCAGTTAAAATATAAGGTTTGCTTAAAAAAAGTCTACACACGTAACCATCAATTGATCTTCAGTGAAGACAGCTAAGGGCAGGGTACATCAGGCAACTGCACATAGGGAAAGGAAGGAGCTTGTGTGGGAGGGAGCGCTTGGGTTCTACTTCTTGGTGCAAGGGGCAAAGGAGACCCCAGTTTGGGGCAGGGGTGGTGAGAAAGCCAAATGAGAAATGCCATGCTTCCCAGCATCCAGCAAGCCCCAAGGGCAGGTGCAAGAGAGCAAGTAGGACTCCAGGGCCAGCTCTTCCATCAGCACTTTCAGATTTCAGTTTTTTGGACTAATCACTCCAGACTTTGGAGAAAAATGAAGAAAACCTGCCTCAGGAAGCCCACCCCACAGACCCTCAGGAAATTGCCTGGTTTTTTAGATCAAACACACAATTGTGGGTAAGGAAGCAACCTTCTCACCAAGTTCAGGCACGTGCCCACGGCTGGGTGACCTGCTCTGGAGCTCAGCAGGATCCACATTGGCATGGACCTGACACAGGCTGCCATCCACATGTAGCTTCCAAAAAATGGCCCTCAGGCTTTGGATAATGAGATAATTCCCTTACAGCCCAGCTCAAATGACTCCATCCAGTCTTTTATTTACCCCATTCACAACATGAATAGTATTGCTTTCTTTCTCAGTCCTCCACTACAAATTTTAAATCAGAGCTGACTGAACTGGTATGCTACCAAACAACAGAATGAACAGCCCCTCTGGTACATGTATCAACATTTCCTGCAAACAGCTCCTATTGGGGATTTAGGACAGAGAACTTCCCACTTGCAGCAGCAGCAAGTGGTATTTGGAAACAGCTTAAAACCAAAGGCATGAGATACTGAGGGCAGAGCAGCCAGCAAATGACACCAACCAGGGCAACCACAGCCATGTGCCCTGTGCCAAGCACCGCTTGGCATATGAGACAAGGCAGCTTGCATCAGCTACGGTTTTATGCCCCTTCAAGAAATCTCCTCTATTTTCAGCTGATTTACTGATACTTCATCAGCCATTATATACTTAGAAGGATCCTCAGAAAGCCTCATCTTCAATAGGCTTTAATATTAATAACTTCCTCCTCTAAGAGGTCTCATCCAAATTCTTTCAAAACCAACCAAAAAATCAATGGGTTTAGCTTCAAGGGGCTATGTATAAAACCCTACAGACACCAGGAGGGACCCACACAAAATAAGAAGAGTTCACTGGTTCTGTACAGTTATTCCAGCTGGAATTCTTAGACAATGAAGTGTTCATATAGTGTCATTTTTTTCTATTAATATATAGCTTTGAAACTATGCTATGGCTGATACATACAGGAATTCCTCTTCTTTTCTCCTCCTTTAATAAAAATAAAGTGACCACCATAAAAGAAAAGTTGACATTTCTGCTTGTATGATGGGAGAGCCCTTCATACAAGCACAACCACACTAAAAACTCTTTTAGATTATTTGCTAGACTGATGTTCAAAGGAGGGTGCAATGTAGCCAGGAAAAAAAAAAAAAAAGAAAAAGAAAGAAAGAAAGAAAGAAAGAAAAAGAAAAGGAAAAAAAGAAGTCCCTCTGGTTAAAATTTAGCATGCAAGATCTTAACAAAAGTGATTTTTAATTGACTGTGCCAATGCTTTTGTTTTCTCAATAACAGTGACAAAAAATGATTTCTTCTTTCTCTCCCATAGTAAACCATTTCCAGCTGTTGATGAAGTTTTGTGTTTTTTTTTTTTAAACATGAGTTCAATCATATTGTATGTTGTCCATTTCATGCTTGCAGAGGTTTTCTGCAACCAATTCTTTACCACGTTATGCCCAAAGAACCCAAGAGCACCACCCAACCTTGTAAGACGGCTTAGGGCTTACTAATGCGAGTGGGACTTCACAGAACAGGACTGTGCCAGAGACAAAAGTAACTTTCATGCAGAAGCAATGGCAGCAGAACGCCCAAACCCCAACACAGTCTTCCAGCAGGTTTTCCCCGTTCAGCTCAACAGCTCCAACTAAAATCCATTATGTGTTACAAAAGATACAAGTAGGTAAGCAGTGCTGTAAAATGTGTTTCAAGATGGTTCTCGGCACAACTTCTTCCCATGTTTCTGTTATTACACAACTCCCTGCATCAGCTGGATCCAGACCGGAGCACTGCTCTCACATTGCAACGTCGGTGTTAGTTCCCTGTCTCACTAATGACAACAATCCAGTGCAACTGTGAAGATAAACTCAGGAATCTCTTCTCATGCCAGGACCTTAAAATATGCCTGTTTATGGGCACAGCCATTTGTGCAAATAAAACCGTGTACTTGTTTTGTATGCACAAATCCAGGCCAGTGGAAAATTAAGCCCCATGGGGATAATTTAACCAACAATACAAAGAAAATTGTAAGGAAAATCTGAAACTTTGTCCTTAATTTACCCTGTTAGGGCAAAATAAGGCAGGAATCTCATACCATGTGTGCCACAGCACTTAGGTACAAGAGCATATGTTGAGTAGACAGAGCTGCAGCCTCAGCTCTTAATCTCATTGTTTATTGTGGTTTAAAGTCTGACCCTCAGCATTATATGTGGTTTAAAACTGCATTTGGGGGGAAGAGAAAAAGGCTCTCCTAGGCTCATAAGTGTGTTTGTCTTTAAGGTTTGTTCCAGAGGAAACCATGCATGCCTTTGCTCACTGCATATGCAAACCCTGACAAGATTCTGAGACATGCTAATGCGCGCATTCTGCACCCCAGGTTAATCGCGAAGGGTTTTTTGTTGGTTTTCGAGGAGCAGCTTGCCTCCAATCCACCAACCCACCACTCTTTATGTATATACGCTGAATAATTATGAAGCAGTGAGTATTTATCACCTTTTCTGAGCAGTAAGCAGAAAGAAATACAATACCATTACTTCCAGCTACTGGCTTTCCCAAGATAATTAGATAACACAGTGGACTGAAGCCTTGGTTAGCCCAATGCTGTTCAAGTTAAGTGATTGACATGCCTCTGTCTGGCTGCTCTATTAACTGTTTCATTTTGTTGCTATTTGCAGTTTGCTTGGCTAATACATCGAACAAATACAGACTGTTTCTTTAGCCCCTTTTTTCTCTTTGACCTTCTCCTGCCCATTTTCTTTGAGTCACTTCAAACTGCCTTGAAAGGGCCTGTTGAATGCGCACAGTCCATCAGAGTCCCAGGTTCATCCCATTCCTTGCCCTGAATGCTTTACTTCAAAGATGGGCCGCATTCTTTAATTGCCCTTTGAATTAATATCAAAGGGTCACAATGCGAGTGCCAAAAGAGAAAGAGGCTTTAATGAAGCAAAGAGCTGCCATTCATTTGCAGATAAGCACGTTTTTATGCCTGACTGGTCACCGCGGCTAAATGCCTGCCGAAGGAGGCAGGGCAGGCGCAGACTTTCACCGAGCGGCGATTAGTTCAAACAAACACGGGTAAACAAATACCAACACCCCGAAATAAGTTCGTACGGCACAACGCGCTAAAGCGGGCAGCTCCCGCAGCGCGGCGGGCACCGACCCCGCGGAGCCGCGGCCCCTTCTCCCCTCCTTCCGTCTCACAAAACAGAAATTGAGCTTTCCCTCCTCATCCCAGCCCAAACGCACAACTTGTTCAGTGGTGTCGCTTCCAGATAGCGCTGAAAAAATCTATCTCCCTTCGTGAGAAGGAGCCGGCAATCGGCAAGCTGACTTCGCCCATTCGATTCTGTTCGTTTCCTGCAGCCGGGCACGTTCAGAGTTAGCATTGCAGTGCCCGTGCAATAATAAACTCTGTACCTACATTATTCACTGATGTACATTTTGCTATACGTTCAGTGCAGCATTCAGATGCAGTGTCCAGCGTTATTCACTGCCCAAAGGTCTGAGACACTTTGTTTTAGAACTCCAGCCCTGCGGATTCCGTTTGCTTGACTGCCTGGTTTTGCCCATTTGAAGCCTATGAAGCTGCACTAAGAAAACTTACTCAGCTTCTTAATCCTACCTATGGAGTCTTCTATTTTCTCTTTAAAATGCCGAGATATAAAATTAAAATGAGCAGCTTTAGCGTACATTGTAATGCAATTAGAGCCACAATGCCAGCATACAGAAACAAGAAGCTCACAGGTGTCCTCTTTATAAATTCTGACTTATTATTTATAGACTCAGGCTTCTCTTTGCACAGAAATAATAACTTACTTAACAAATACAAGGTCGTTTTATTGCAGCAGAGTTATCCCCCCATGAAAGAGGATTAGCTATACTCAGCACAGTGTAAGAGTGCCTATGAGTGCATTCATGGCAGGAATCGGGCCGGCATCTCCCACAAGAAGGCTGGAGGAGTGCAGGCACCCAGAGAAGCTCATACCACATTTCAGCTCCCATCCTTCAGAGAAGGGTCTCATTAATACCACACACCCCTGAGCTTCCCCCAGTGTGCAGCCTGCTGGGAGGATTCGCCCTACCCACGCTGTGCGGGGTTCCCACCGCCAAGCCGCATGGCTCAGTCCTGGGCTTTGCTACTCATCAGGACGTGAAGAACTTTGACCCTGCACATCCAGCTGGAACCTCTGTCCTTCACACGCTCAGACATAGCTGTCCGTTAGACTATGTGACGCTGTTACTGGCAGAGAAAGACACGCTGCCCCGCTGGAATTCCTCTCCTACGGATCCCAGCACATCCTGCTGCTCTGCCTCCCAGCCCTGCTGAATCACACCGAGTGAAACTGCAGCACACAATGCTCAGAGCCACGAGTGGAGGTGGTATGCCTGTAGGGAGCGATGCACCATCCATGTGAGCACGTACCAGGTGCACAAGCAGGGCTGAGGGCTCAATGCAGTGTCAGGGCTGGGCGGAGGCTCTGGTACAGCCCTGCTAACATCAGGATAAAACTAGTGCAAGCCACACGTCTCCCCATCTCCCCACACACCCACCACAATCATTACATTACTTCAGTAATCACCAAAACCATGGACTATCCTGTCTTGCCCAGAAGAACACCAGAATGGTGTTCACAGTTGGATAGAACTCCTTTGATACTGACTGCTAGTATTAATTAGCACCGTTTAGAAATGCAGGAAAGTGTCACAATTTTAATCCCTGACTGTAATGCATTATGCAACTGAAAAACGCAGACAGATCAAGAGTTGGAGCACACAGCTCAAAGATGGTCAGGCTTCATATTTGGGGTGTGCTAAGAACCAACCCAACAAAATAAACTAAATAGTTTAGAGGATTTCTGTCTTCTACCTTTAGGTAACATTGCTTTACTCCTATGTATTAAACAACAACAAACAAAAAACAAAAACCCACTACCTATTAAATGGACTGCTAATTTTGACTGTCCTGTCCCTCCAGCTCCTATGAGTAAGTAACACTCAGTGTTATGGTAACAGATGCTCTAAAACAGCCTAAATGGCAAACGGAATAAAAATATTAGTAAAGCCATCTGAGATATTGGCTACCATAAAAATAGCTAAGTCACTGTATTTCATGAACCATGGGAACTCTTTATTGTCATTACTGAATTATG